>NC_133660.1:294481251-294558751 GCF_037893015.1 Macrotis lagotis | reverse complement strand
TTTGTTTTCTTTTTAGGATTTTTGCAAGGCAATGGGGTTAAGTGGCTTGCCCAAGGCCACCCAGCTAGGTCATTATGAAGTTTCTGAGGCTGGATTTGAACTCAGGTACTCCTGACTCCAGCCTGCCCTTCTTATACAGATTTTAACAGTGTAAAAGATTAGAAAATTTGTTTTCAATTACAAAGTTCGCTATGCCCAAGCAGACTCACCTGGGCAAGAGTGAAACCCATACCTGTATCAATTCTATTCAACCCTCACAATTTGCTAAGGAATTTCATGATTTTCCTGAACCTATGATCTGATCTGGAGAAATCTTTATATTAGTTTTTCATCTGTTTGATATTGGTGAGAAAGAAAAGGTTCGGAGAGAAGCACAGGATCATGCAGATATGTTCAATGGACAATCCTGCAGACTAGGGTCCCGTAGGGATAACTGCCATCCCTTGGGAAGCCTCTAAAGGGAAAGTCCAACATTCCCAAGACTTATCAAGCAAGGGATGGACTGCTTGTTTAGAGCTCATCTCAGATAGGTGTCAACTTTGATAAAGCAAAGGAGATTTCCCAGGGCTCCAATGGAAACTCTACCAGCATTCTTTAACAGGCTTAGAGTCCGGGTGGCTAGGTGGCCTTGCAAAAACTAAAACAAAACAAAGCAAAAATCTGTATAAGAGGGGAATATGAAGCAGGAGAAATATAGTCACCCCAAACAAAGCACATCCTCCATGGAGCTCCAAACAACTCTCAGTCCCTATAGAAATCATACCACCCTGCCTCCTATATCCAATACTCTATAAAAAGACTTGCTCTCCCCACTACACACTGTTGGAGTCTGCCGGACCCAACCCACTGTAGTTTCCCTCAATCAACAGCTTTGTATTCACTTGCATTGGAGCACTGGTCTTCTTCTAGGTTTACCTTTTAGACCTTTCAATTTTGTAAGCCCAGATCCTCAGCCCAGGACTTTATCTTCATTCCCTCCTCTGCCCACCCCTCCTTCACAGCTTCACCATCAAGGATCACTTTGTTGCCAACACCTTTGCCTAGAGGAGCTTCTGCCCTGGAGTCTGCTCCCCAGGGCCTCTATTTCCTAATTGACAACTGTTATTTTCAGGAAAGCCCCAGCTTACTACACTTCCAGCTCCCTGACCATTCAAACGCTTTCCACATTTTGAGCTTTTCCCCTCCATCTCCATTTCTGAAACGATGAATTACAATCTTAATTCACTCTGCTATAGTTCTTAGACTATAGGCAGCCTGGTCCTGGGTAGAAGTCTGGTCTGGGGAGTCATGAAGACTCATCTTCCTGAGTTCAAATCCAGCCTCAGACACTTACTAACTGTGTGACCTTGGGTAAGTCACTTAACCCTGTTTGTCTCAGTTGTCACATCTGAAAAATGAGCTGCAGAAGAAAATAGCAAGTCACCACACCAGCAACTCTGTCAAGGAAACCCCAAATGGGGACATGACGAATTGAAGATGATTGAAATAATTGAGAAAAGTTCTTGGGGGGCAGCTAGGTGGTGCAGTGGATAGAGCACCAACCCTGGAGTCAGGAGGATCTGACCTCAAATCCAGCCTCAGACACTTAATAATTACCTAGCTGTGTGGCCTTGGGCAAGCCACTTAACCCCATTGCCTTGCAAAAAAAATTAATAAATGAAAAAATTAAATTTTAAGAAAGGTTCTTGGACAGCATGTGCCAATCTGCTCTTCTGTGGCCTCACTTGGAGTGCCCCTCCAAAGTCATATTAGTAAATCTCCATTAATCTGTAGACTCCTTGAGAACAAAAACTGGCTTTGGTTCAACAATTAGTACAATACTTGGCCTGGTGCATAATAATTGCTTTCCTACATATTTCTTTCATTTGTTTTCACTTATTATTCAGAGCCTTCTCCTCACTTAGCAAACTGGCCTCTGATAAGTGAGTTTCTCCTCATCTTGCACAACACCAGGTCTTCATACCACTTCCCAGTGATCTCCAAATTCAAACTTTCTGCACTCTAGACATCCTCTTCCTCCTCTCCCTCCCATCTGAATCCTGAACTCTGCCCCCTGGGATGCCTGGTTCTAATAGGTGACCTTGGACTCATCTTGCTCCCATCCCAGGCCACCACACTTCAGTCTCCAGAGCATCTTTCTGCATCTTGCCAAACCCTTCCAGCACTCATCAAAATGTAAATTCATTAAAGGGGGGCACTATATTTCTAAATTATATTTGTGTCTCCAGCTCTTAGTTGGCCACATAGCTATCACTTAAGGAAGGAAATGAGCATTTACTAAGGAACTGTGCTAAGACTTTACAAATATGTTATTTTATCCTCAAGTTAATGAATCCTGGGAGATAAATGCTATCCTTCTCTCCATTTTACAATTGAACAAATTGAGGAAGAGAGAGGTAGAGTGACTTGTCCAAGACTACACAGCTAGTGTTGGAGGCTGCTTCTGAACTGAGACCTCTCTGACTCCAAGTCCAGTGCTTTATTCACTGCTTCTAAGTAGAACAATGCTTTTTCCATCCATCCATGTATCAATTCATCTACCCCAACTAATTTATCTATCCATCTAATCAAGCTTCTTATCTCCTTCACTTCTCATGTCCCTATCAGTCGAGAACATGATCCTAATATAACTGTCGATCGGAAACTAAGATGAAATCATTGAACTCCAAAGCAGAACAGGGCCAAATATTTCACTTTACTTAAAATTGTTTATTTTATCCCTTATAACTTTCTATAATTATTTACAGGGCAATTTTAAGGAGCAAATAAAATAATGCATTTAAAGCACTACATAAATGATGAATAGTATTGTTTTGCTCTACTGATAGTTAAACTTATTTATGACTTTGAGCATTCTCCATTAAAAGTGGGTTCCCTTGTGTAGCTCTTAAGGTGAGACCTGGATTTGAATATTACTAGTTATGGGGGTGGCCACCTAGCTCAGTGGATAGAGCACCGGCCCTGGAGTCAGCAGGACCTGAGTTCAAGTCAGCCTCAGACACTTAATAATGACCTAGCTGTGTGGCCTTGGGTGCCACTTCACCCCACTGCCTTGCAAAAACCTAAAAAAAAAAAATATTACTAGTTATATGACCTTAGGGAATTATCTTAATCTCTGTAAGCTGCCTTTCTTCATCTGCACATTGAGGATCATACCTATCTCCATTTACCTATTGGAAATCTGAAACTGGATTTCCTATAGACATCTTAAACTCAACAAGTTCAAAATGGAACTCATTATATTTAGTCCCCAAACTTTCCTTTCTCCAGAACTTCCCTTTAACTGTCAAAGTATCACCATCCTTGAGTCAGGCTCCCCATCTAGGTGTCATTCTAGACTCTTCACAGTCTCTTACCTGTCCTATTCAATGTTACCAAGCCCTGACAATTCTATTTTCATAACAGCTCTTGAACACACCTTTTCTCCTCTGCCCTCCCCACCTTCCCCTTTGACTACGCAAAAGCATGGCTCCCTATTACTTCCTGGACTAAATACAAAAGCCCCTTTTCAAAAGACCTTCAGAACCTGCTCCATTCTCCACTATTTTTTTCTTGTCAATTCAAGAGAAGTCAGGCAAAAGTTGGTCATTGGACTGGTGGATCTCCCATAAAATGGGATTTCCATTTGTATATAGCAATAGGTTTTTTTGTTTTGGTTTTTTTAGGTTTTTGCTAGGCAATGGGGTGAAGTGGCTTGCCCGAGGTCACACAGCTGGGTAATTGTTAAGTGTCTGAGACCAGATTTGAACTCAGGTACTCCTGACTCCAGGGCCAGTGCTCTATCCACTATGCCACCTAGCTTTATCTTCAATTTTTTGACCTGATCATTCAACATACATTTTAGGAGACTGGATGGTCATATTTGCTCAGGGAGAGCAGGGGTAATTTCAAGGCAAGGTCTGTGAGATGTCATATGTGAATTTCTTTTTAAACATTACTATAGGGGCAGTTAGGTGGTGCAGTGGATAAAGCACTGGCCTTAGAGTCAGGAGTACCTGAGTTCAAATCTGACCTCAGACACTTATAATAATTGTCTAGCTGCGTGACCTCGGACAAGTCACTTCACCCCATTGCCTTGCAAAAACCTTAAAAAAAAAAGGAAGACAAAAGAATGACCAGAAAAATCAGATTAATACTCCAATGCTAAGTTTTAAATATACTTTTTAAAAAATTTTAGACCTTGGCACATATTGTAGGATTACCTCTTTTAAAAGGTGAAGCTGTTCCTTCCTTGGAGGCTGGTCCTTCTCCCTTGGATAATGGGAACCAGCAAGAAGGGACAGGAATCTGTAAATCTAACAATCAAGCAAACACATTGCTTGGAAACTTAAGTTTCTGTCCATGTCTTCAGTTCTTTGCAAGTTACTAATTTTGTTGTTGTTGATGCTTGGCATGGCTGCAGCCAGAAGCAGAAAAGACAAGGGGCAGAGAAGTCAATCAGACAGACACACATACAGAGAAACAGATGGAGAGATTATGGAGGGTGGTAAATTCTCTTCTGCTGAGAAAGCTTGATGAGATAAAATGGATGTGCTGAGGTGTCAGTCTGGCAAAGACTTTTTGAGATGTAGAAAAGGGGAGAAGAGATAATCAGCCTTAACCAATTCCCAACTTGCACATGACTTGAACTCTGTAATCTTTGAGATAAGGTCCTTAGCTTAGAGAGAAGGGGTAGGAAATGGAATGAGAGGTTTGTAGAAAACAGAGATTTGGAACAGTGTTTGTGGGGAGTCTGATAGAGAATCAGTTGTTGAGTTGTTCAGTTAAGGCCTATTCTTTGAGACCCCATGGACCATATATAAATCACCAGGTTCTTCCAACCTTCACCCTCGCATTGTTTCCATGACACTATCTAGTCATCTCATTCTCTACCATCCCCTTTTCCCTTTGCCTTCAACCTTTCCCAACCTCAGAGATTGCTTCTCATTTGTGTGGCCTAAATATTTAAGTATTTGACCTTCAGTATTTGTCCTTCCAGGGAACAACACGAATTAACTTCTTTTAAGTATCCTGGCTGTCCAACGGACTTTCCAAAGTCTTCTCCAACATCACAATCTTCAGTGTCGATTCTGTGCATTCAAGTTTCCTTTTGGTCCAACTCTGCCAACTTGCTGTAGAGAGCAGGGGTGGAGGTGGGGGAGATGGGGGAGAGTAAATAATACAATTTTTCATTCTGCTGGGCTTTGTTTGGTTTTTTCCCCTCCAGGTCCTTTCAACAACACACAAGAGAAGTGGAACCTCTTTTCCAATATTCAAATACACCAAAAGTCCACATTTTCACAGTGAATTCCGAAGACCAGGAAACAGAAGGATCCCACTGCTCTTAAACAACCCCAAGTCATCCACCTGACAGCCTTTGTGAGAAGGCTTTTTAACCACAGCCTTAGTCATAGCCTTGTGACAATAAGGAAACAAAAGAGGAAGTAGAAGAACTAATTCAAATAGTTTTTCAGCCTTTCTGAATAAGTTTCACCCAATTCACAAATCAATAGACATTAGCATGGCCCTTTAAGAGAAGTCATTGGCCTTTCTCTTAGAATGTTGTGTAACATTGCGTAACATTGGCCACAGTCGCCTCTTAGCACCAGTACATTCAGTCCTGCCCCTCGTCTTTTCTGCCTATGGATGGAGTCCTTGAATTCCCCAAGCAACAAGTAACAACAAAATTATGAACTCGCACAGAATGAAGACACAGACAGCAACTCTTACAGCTGAGCAAGGTGGTTGCTTCACTGCTGCTTGATTCCCTGCCCCTTGCTGCTTGACTTGGAGTTGCCCCTGCTCCCCCTGAACAAATATGACCACACAATCTCCAAAAATATCTAAATTGTAGGATGAGTAATCAGGTCAAAAAATGGAAAGCAAAAGAATGACAAGAAAAATCAAAGCAGTCAACCTCCAAGGACGGAAGAGCTTCCCCTTTTCAAAGAGGTAATCCAGTTCTGGGGCTGGCCTTAAAATTAGGCAGCCGGCAACACACACACACACACACACACACACACACACACACACACACACACACACACACAGATCCTCTCTATCTATTGGCTTCCCGTTGATGCCTACCAACACCTCTAAATGTCCCCTATGCTTCCTAGATTTTACCATTTCCCCAACCTATCATTCTATGTTCCTCTTTCATTTATTTCACAGTTAAAATCCCTGAGAAAGCCATATATAGAGTTCCTGATCCTTAATAAAGATTTGAATGGATAGAGCATCATCCTGCAGTCAGGAAGACCTGAGTTCAAACCTGACCTCAGATACTTTATATTTACCTAGGTGTGTGATCTTGGGCAAGTCACTTTACCCCATTACCTTGCAAAAACCATAAAAAAGAGGGGGACCATAATAAAGACTTAATCAATATATCCTGATCTGAATCTCCTTTCATTCACTTCTCACCCTTTTCCAAGAACAGTAGCTGACACAGTGGATAGAGCACTGGTCTTGGAGTCAGGAGGATGGGAGTTCGAATCAAGGCTCATTTGCTGTGTGTGTGTGTGTGTGTGTGACAATGGACAAGTCATTTAAACCTTATTGCCAGGAATTCAGGGCCATCTCCAGTCTCCCTGATTCATATCTGGTCACTGGACCCAAGTGGCTCCCGAGGAGGAAGTGAGGCCAGGGTCTTAGGCCAGCCTCTCCTCACTCAAATTCAATTCATATGCTTGTGATGGCATCACCTCCCTGATGTCATGGTCTTCTTTCAAGACAAACATTACCCCTTTGCAAGCAGCTACAATTGCTCAAAGCTACCAATGAGCCAAATTTTTCTCAGTTTTCATCCTTCCCAATCTTTGCAACACTTAGCGCAAAGTTGTCCACATACTACTCCTGGACACTCATTACTCTTTAGGTTTTTGCTATATTACTTTCATGGATCTTACCAGTCTGACAACTTCTTCTCAGCGCCCTTTACCAGTTCATCATGAACATCATGGCCCACCCCAATACTCTTTCCTAGGGCATTTTCTATTTTCTCTGTATACTCTTTCACTTAGCAACTTCATTAGTCCTCCTGTATTCAACAATCATATCTAAGAGATGATTCCCAATTCTATATAACCAGCCCCAATATTCCTCCTGAACTCTATTTGAAACTGAATTTCTGATAAGCAGCCAAAGCTCAACATACCCAAAAGGACTCATTATCTTCTCACACAACTGCAAACTTTCCCTCTTTTGAACTTCTCTATTTCCATTACGTCACCACCAGTCAATTACCTAGATTTGAAATCTCATTATCATTCTCTGTTCCTCACCCTTTCTTACCCTACATATCTAATTAATGGGCAAGAAGAACCTCTCTCTATTTCTACAATATCTCACATCTATCCTTTTCTTTTCGTCTACATGGTCACCATTCCCTAGACTATTGAAATAACTTCCTCATTAGTCTCCCTACCTCAATCAAGTCTCTCCTCCTTCCAATGCATTCTTTGCAGAGTTGTCAAAGGTAATTTTTCCAATGTACAGATCTGTCCATGTTACTCCCCTGCTCAGTAAACTCCAGTGGCTCCCTACTACTTCTAGATTCAAAGAACATCTCCTATCTCACTCTTTGAAGTCTTTCACAACACTTATTTACGAAATGTGATTTCCCTTGATAAAAGCTTCATTTTTGTCTTAATTGTTATTATAATACCTGGTGTAGGCTCCTAATAAATAATTGTTGATGGTTATTGTTACTACTCATCACATTCTCATCTTTTTTTATTAAGACAATTAGCCAGAAGTCATCTATTTACCTCCCCAACCTGTCATTAAATGCTGACTACACCTACCACTGTGAGGAAGAAGAAGCATTGCCTAAATTTCAGGAAAGTTTGGAAAGACTTGCATGAGCTGAGTGAGGTGAGCAGAAGCAGAAGAACATCATCATATCACCAACCACAACATGGGGTAATGATCAACCTTGATGGACTTGCTCACCCCATCTGTGCAATAATTAGGGACAATTTTAGGGGATCTGTGATAGAGAATACCATCTGTATCCAGAGAAGGAGCTGAGGAATTTAAATGAAGACCAAAGCATATTATTTTCAATTTTTAAAAGTTGTCTTATGTATTATGTAATTTTGCTATCTGTAATGTTTTCTTTCTTCCTTTTGGATCTGTTTCTTCTCTCACAACACATGCAATTTTGATCTATACATATCATAGATGCAAATGTAAAGACTATATCAGATTGCCTTCTGTTGGGGGGAGGGAAGGAGAAAAAATTGTAAAACTCAAAAAACTTGCAAAAAAATGATTGGTAAAAACTATCATTATATATGACTTTGGGGAGTATCTCACAAAGTAAGAGGAAAGTTTTTTCCCATGTTCCATTTATCTTTCTGGAAATTGACCCATCAGGAAAAAATAAGGTTCTAGTTAGGTGCCCATTCAGATGCCTGCCAGCTTTTCAATCAGGGGCATGAAGAGTTGACCTGAGAGTCCCTGAGGGAAGAGCTCCAGGTACCCAAGTTGTAAAGCCTTCAGATGCTGCCAAATACTAGAGCCCAAGAAATGGCCAGAAACTAACTCCTCATAATGGTTTCAATTGGTTCCTGCTCCCCAGATTTGCCGTAGTATATTGTGGAATTGGAGTCAGAAGCCCTGAATTCAAATTCTGACTTTGCTGTTTGGTAGCTGAGTGATTTTGGATAAATCACTTGTCCTCTGGGCTTCAGTTTCCTTCTCTGAAAAAAAAAAATGAGAGACTGAACTCGTTAGTCTCTAATTTTCCACTCTAAATCTATGAGGCAGTGATTAGCAAGGCAATAATTCACTGGGTTTTATTTGAAAGATTTTAAGTTGCTGGTAACTTTGCTCTAACAACACTACTGGGCTTCAGTTTCTCCAGCAGTCTTTGCAGACTTGCTGCCTTTGCTAACATGATATGTTTTCTTAAAAAACTATTCACTAGTTCAAAACAGGAAATATCAACAGTCTTTGAGCCAAATTCATTTTACTGACTTCTGATGTGAGCAGCCAACACAGACCAATACTATTCAACTAAATCCCTCCTCTCCCTGTAGTTGGCAGAGAATGACTGCCACATTCAGAGGAGTTACTGGACTAAGGAGTGATAGCAACCAGACTTCCTTCTCTCCTCTCTCCCATCTAAGCAATTTGAGGAAGTGGTTGTCTGGCAGGCAGTTTTTATACTTTTGCCTAATGGAATCTAAGCGGGTTTCCAGACTTTGCTGTTTACTTCCTCAAATAGTATGATGGAAACCAATTTTCCAGTCTGCTTCTTAGCTTAGGACTAGTTCAGGAATCTATATAATGTCAGAGCTGGGAGAGACCTTAGACCAGTAAATAGGAAATTCTAGAACAGGGAGGGACTTCAGAACATAGCACACAAACACACAGGTCTTTAGAGCATAAAACATGGATTGTCACAGGTGTTAGTCACCGTAGAAGGAAGATTTCTTCCCCACCAGCTCTTAGCCACTTCACCTCCACTTCTGCAATCATCTCCACCAAAAATCTGTGCATTGTCCCTGAGATTATCATGGACTCTGTATCTTTTGCTTGATCTCCTTCAGGACCAAGCCCACATCTTCCTTCCCAGGCTGCAAATCATTGTGCTCTACCCCAATTCTCCAGCTCCCTTTTATCTGTTGTCTCTTGTATTAGAAGGTAAGCTTTTTGAGGGCAGGGAGTGTCTGTGTTTGTAGCTACAGCAATTAGCATATATATGCTTGTCCTTCATTTTCTTTCTTTTTTTGTTTTTGTTTTTTGCTAGGCCAAGGCCACACAGCTAGGTAATTATTAAGTGTCTGAGCTCACATTTGAACTCAGGTCCTCCTGACTCCAGGGCCAGTGCTTTATCCACTGTACCACCTAGCTGCCCCATGTCATTCCTTTTTTGAAGCAGATCACTACATCAGGGAGGTGATGCCATAACAAGCATGTGAACTGGATTTGAGGGAGGGGGGCTGTGCTAAGTCACCAGTCTCACTTTCTCCTTCAGAATCATCTGGATCCATGGCCAGATATGAATCAAGAATGACTGGAGATGGCCTTGGATGGGAGACAATCAGGGTTAAGTGACTTGCCCAAGGTCACACAGTTCATAAGAGTCAAATGTCTGAGGATGGATTTGAATTCTTGTCCTCCTGATTCCAAGATCAGGGCTCTATGCACTGCACCATCTAGCTGCCCTAGCAGTTAGCATAATGCCAAGAACACAGTAAGAGTTTAAGAAATGCTCATCCATGGACCTATTCATTGTTTCTGTCTGTATATCTATCTATTCATCTAGCATCTTCTCATCTAGCTAAATATCAGAGCTAAAAAATAGAACATAGCATGTCTCAGCTGGACAGAACCTTCAAGAATATGTGTGTGTGTGCGTGTGTTTGTGTGTTTGTGTATATGTGTGTGTGTGTGTGTGTGATCCTCTCTTGTGTGTGTGAGATAGAGAGAACTAGAAGGCATCTCAAAAGAAAGAATGTCAGATTAGAAGAGACCTAAAAACAAAGCCCTCCTGATCCCAGTGGGTAAGGAGTTAAAATTAGAGCCCTCAGTGAGTAACTTCATTCTCCCAAGCTCCCTTTTGTGGATTGTCTTCCCCCATTAAAACAGAAATTCCTTAAGCCCCCAACACCTAGTAAAAATTTAATAAATTTTTGCTTTCTTCCCTTTTGAGAAGGATATTCTGATATAGAATTTTAGATTTGGAAGAGGTCTGAGGATGTAAAAAATAGAATGCCACATCTGGAAAGAGCATTATTATAGAGTATTTAGTTAGAAGTCACTGCAGAACATTGTTACCCCACTGCCCATCAAATTTCTGAGAATCTGGTCAGGGTCATCTTTTATTCAACCTCAAATTGTAATCATTCATTTTCCTCTAAATCTCCCAGACCAGTCAGAATTCATCAGTTATGTCATGATAATATAAAAGGACATTGGCTGAAGAACAAATTGTAGGTGTCAGGAGTCTTCTGGCTACAATGCACCATTCTGCTTGGAAGGGCAGGAGAGAAGTGGCCAAAGAAGAGGAAGGAGAAGGGGAAGCCTTTTAATACTTATGGAGGAGACAGGTAGTTTTGTCTTCTACATCAATCTCAATTACAATTTTTCTCTCTAGAAATTATTTGGCCATGAAGCATGCTGCACACATCTACGAAGCAAATATTCTTGCTTTCTGATTCCCAAACCACAATCTCCGAAACTTCGATGAAGTGTTGGTTATGAGTCATGCCAACTCTGTTTCACTCAGGGGATTATCAATTCAGCACAATAAATGAACAGAACAGAAAAGTTAGGTACGTGAAACCATTCTCTTTCTACTCCCCGAGATGCTCTTTCTTGGGGAGGCAATACAAGTAATGGCATTCCTAAGTCTCCCATGAACTTGGCCATCATTGGATACATGTCCATTTGCCCTTAATTCCTTCCAGATCCATCACTCTAAGTCTTCTTCCTGATCATAGACTTCATAATCTTTTTAGAGCTGTTGTTTGTAATCCTTTAAAATGTCCTATATCTCTAGAATAATTTCTATATTCAATCATGATTAAAGAATCCCAACCAGATTTCAAAAATCTCTGTCTGTTTGTGTCATGGCTGAGCAAACTTTCCAGTTACTCATCCTCAGAAATGAGAGAGAGGACTGGTTAAAAGAAGAATGATAGGGTCAAAGTCATAACTTTGGCATTACTTTAAATAGCAAGTTTTTGTTCATTACTAATGATGAACCAATAGCTCTGTGCCCTAATATATAATTTGTAAAAGTTACAGTGTGGCTGAGAAATAGTATATTCTTTAGCAGTAGCATTTAGAAAACACCATAAGTCTTGTAGATCTTTTCTTCTCTAACAGTTTGTTCAATCGCACCATTTCCCCCCATGAGGCCCGCCACCTTCTCTCGACTGGTGAATTCCTCTTTAAGCCTCCATATTGTGGAGGGACTCAGTCCAGACTTTGTTTCTCTCCTCCTCCTGTTCCTGGTTCCTGGACTTCAAAGGCCTACTGACTCATCCTGAAACTTTCCTTCCTTGCTCTGGAACATCTAACTACCCCTGTAGCCTTTTCAACCCAGTACATATTTCCGTGAGGCTCTCCTTAGTCTTCCATTGGTGTGTTCCTCCTAGAATAGTGTGTTCCCTATTTTAGGAAGGATTCAGACCAGCCTTCATTTCTGTCTAGAAACTACTCCTGACTTCTGGACTCCAAAATTGTGCCTACTTACTCCCCCATCCAAGGAAGATGAAGAGGGAGAACTAGAGGGAGAGGAATATTGCAATCTCCTGCCACTATTGTATTGCATTCTATGTCTTTATCTTTTTATAGTTTAGTTAATTTTTCCGTCTTGAATTTAGATGCTAAGGCATTTGCAGCATAGAAATTTGCATATAAATTGAGACTGGTTTATTTTTCTATGGTTCCTTTCAGAATGATGTAGGTTCCTTGTTTTTTTTCCCCTTTTATGCAAGAAATGTTTGCTTTTACTTTATGATTACAACTACTTTGGAGTGATCACCTGAAGCAAAAATTATTTTCCAGCCACTCATTTTTATTCTGCATATGCCTTTGCCTCCAACTTTGAAGTGTGTTTCTTGTAAGCAAAAGACAGTAGGGCTGTTTCCTTAGCCAATCTGTCACAATTCATTTTGTTAGAAATTTAATCCATTTACATTTGAAGCTATGAGAGAATATTTTCCTCCAGTTCTTTTAAATATATTTTTTTTTGAAAATTGGGTTTTTCCTTTTCTTCATCAATAACCATAACTTTGTCCTTTCAGTTATTTTATTTTAATCTACTTAAACTATTTAAGGTGATGTTGTTCAGTCATTTTTCAGTCATGTTCAACTCTTCATGACACCATTTGGGATTTTCTTGGCAAACATACTGGAGTGAATACCTTTTCCTTCTCCAGTTCATTTTACAGATAAGGAAACTGAGTTACTTTCTGTGTCTGTAGTAAGAAGTGTCTGAGAACAAATTTAAATTTAGGGACAGGTGTCTTCTTGATTCAGGTCCTGCATCCTATCCACTGTACCATCTAGCAGTTATATGATGAGTGGAGTGAGCACCAGCCCTTAGACACTTCACACTTACTAGCTGTGTGACCTTGGGCAAGTCACTTAACCCTAACTGCCTCACATCCAGGGCCATCTCCAGTCATTCTGATTCTTATCTGGTCACTGGACCCAGATGGTTCTATAGGAGAAAGTGAGGCTGGTGACTTAGCACAGACCCCCTCACTCAAGTCCAATTTCTGGGCTTGCCAAGGCATTACCTCCCCAATGTCCTGGACTTCTTCAAAAATGAAGGACAAACATCATCACTTAATCTACCCTTCCTTGCTTTCCCTTGCCCTCAACAGCTCCCCCCTACTCTTCAATTTCTTACCCCTTTTCCTAGTTTTGGAGTTTTGTTCAACTTAATAGTTCCATTTTCTATCTTCTTTTTTTATTCTACTATTTATTTAATTCTTCCTCTCTCTCTCCTCCCCTCAATTTGATAGTGAGGTAAAAACCTCACTTCTCCTTACTCCTTCAACTTATTTTGTTAGTTTTTAGAATTTCATTTTTGTTCCTTTTTCTAAAAAAAGATTTCTTTCCCTCATTCTCTTCTTTATTTATTTTTCCTTTCTGTCTATTCTGATATCTATGCTTTAGTTTGTTAAGGCCCTTATGCTTATTTAGTCCTTTATTAGTTTTTTTTAATTCTTCCTACAACTCAAGTTTCTAAGGAACTAATTTTGGGGTTCCCCCTTCTGAAATTTCTGTTATTTCTGTGAATGTCTTCTCCCCTGGCCCCCTTCCTCTGTGGTGCCTCAGTCTTAGAAATTTCAGTTCCTACAGGAGAAAACAGAGGATATTGCACTCACAGAAATTTTCCTATGTCCCTAGTTGTGCAATTCATTATTAACCTTTGCTCTCCTCATGGTCATTTTTTCCTACATTTGCCATGAGGTCTCCTCCCTGGATCTTTGTCCTTCCGTTATTCTGGATGTTCATTGCCCCTAGGAGTTCAGATTCCCCTTTTCCAGAGGCAGAATAAGAGATCTTTCTAAGCACTTTTATGTCTTTGTCTTCTTATAGTTCCATTTGTTTTTCCTTTCTAATTTTAGAGTCTTGCAAAAACTAAAACACAAAACAAAAGAAAGCATTTTATTTATTTAAGGCAATGAGGTTAATTGACTTGCCCAAGGTCACCCAGCTAGGCAATTATTAAGTGTCTGATGCAGAATTTGAACCCAGGTACTCCAGACTCCAAGGCTGATGCTCTATCCACTAGCTACCCCAGAACCTATAAATTTAATAATAATATTTGCTCTCTAAGGTTCTTTTCAGTACTGTGTAGTTTTCTTGTTCATTCCTTTTCAAAGAGTAAATGTTTGCTTTTGTTTTATGATTGCAATGTCTTTTGAGGGTAAGTCACTTAATCCCACTTCCTTTTCAAAAAGAAAAAAATTCCCCAAATGCTTCATAAATATAATCTCTTCTTTTTCTTTCTTTCTTTTTTTTTTTTTTTAGATTTTCTAAGGCAATGGGATTGAGTGGCTTGCCCAAGGCCACAAGGCTAGATAATTATTGTCTGAGGCCGGATTTGAACTCAGGTACTCCTGACTGCAAGGCCAGTATTCTATCCACTGCACCACCTAGCTGCCCCCAATATAATCTCTTCTTATCCTCATTATAATTCAGGGATTTATTATTATTATTATTATTATTATTATTACCATTTTACTGAACCAGAGTTGAAGTGACTTGCTTCACTTAAGTCACTTAAAGTGACTCATACACAGCTAGGGTGTGTTTGAGACTAGATTTGAACTTTCCCCACTCCAGGCCCAGTTCCTTATCCATTCTACCACTATTTCTCTGCCATTATTTACATCTGTCTACTTTCACCCCAGTCTCTTTAGGAATTTTTAGAAAGGAATTTCTCAATAGCCTCTCTATTGTATCTTCATTGCTAGAGGGCTTGGTTACAGTATTTACCCACCTTTAATGTATTTCTATTGTCTGTGATGTTTGCAAAGCAAATAATTCTGAATCTGTCTTTCCCCCCAAAGAAAACTTTGAAAGTCTCTTTTTCTTGCGTGATTAGGATATATAATGAGGGCCTTTGTTATTCAGAACACATGATTCCATTCCACCTTAGACTGTAGGTGAGTGGAGGAAAGTCTTATGTTGTTTGAACTTCTTTCTTTCTAGTTAAAGGGTTTTTTTTCTTATTCTTTTATAATATTTGTTATTTTTCATTCAATTATTCATTTTAATCACTATGTATTTTAAAGTTTTCAGCCTGGGGCTTTTTCTTGTTCCATGGAAATGAAACTAGGCAGGGCAGAAGGTGCAAAGAAGAGTGACCAGAAAGTCCAGTTTCTGCTCTCTATAAAGGAAGGCTTTGGGAGGGGTTTGACACTCATTCACAATGGCAAGAGAGTCAGCATTGGATTATGGTGAGAATGTTGGATTTTTCAGAAGACTCAGGTTTGAATCCCAGCTCTGCCATTTATTACCTATGTGACCATGATCTAATAAACAGCATTCCTTTGTGCCTCAGTTTCCTCATTTGTAAAAGGGATCTTTATAAAAGAGCCAAAGTCTCTTTCAGTTCTAAATCTATTATCCAATGACTAGTGTCCTCATTTTATAAATAAGGAAGCTGAGGTTCAAAAGAGTTAAAGTAACTCTCCATACAACTAGCAGTTAGCAGAGGCAGAATTTGAACCTGGGTCTATAATAATGAGTGATTAGTATGCTTAAAAAAAATCTGATCTAAATTTCTGAGTCAAGGTACAGGGAGGGGGAAGAAATTGGGAATTGAAGTAAAATATTCCAGGAGTGATTTTCTTTTGAAGCTGAGGACTACAAAAGAGATAGGCAGGGAGGTCTCTTAAAAGACCCCTGAGGGGCAGTAGATAGAGCATCAGCCCTGGAGTCAGAAGGACCTGAGTTCAAATCAGACCTCAGATACTTAAGTGAACTTGGGCAAGCCACTTAACCCCATTGCCTTGCAAAAACTAAAAAACAAATAAAAAAATAAAAAAAAAGAGAGACCCAGGATATAAATCATAGAATTTGAGCTAAAAAGGACTTCAGAGCTCTGAGAATCCAAGTTTCTTATCTTATATCTGACAAAGCCTGGAGAGAAAAAGTGACCTGACCAAGGCCACATAGATATTTAGAGACAACAATTGGATTCTTCTATCTGTAAGGCTGATTTACAGACCTGGGAGAGAGGAATTTCCTGGAATTCATAATATGCATCCACCCTCCCTTAAGGGTGTGGAACACTATATATGTGTGTGTGTGTGTGTGTGTGTGTGTGTGTGTGTGTGTGTGTGTGTGTGTGTGTATGTCATTATATGTGTATGAATATGGATATATGAATATATAATGTATAATCAGACAGTTGATGCATTGATTAGTTTGCTGAACTGCTTTTTTCTCTTTTTAAAAAATTCTAAGTCAATAAATAGTTAATAAACATTAATTAAGCACCTCCTGTTGGCCAGGCATTGTGCTAAAGCTCTGAGGATACAGAGAATGACCTAAGGCAATCCTAAATCTCAAGTAATTCATAATAATAATAATAATGGCTGTCCTTCATTTCTGAAGAAGACCAGGACATCAGGGAGGTGATACCATGACAAGCACATGAATTGGATTTGAGTGAGGGGGACTGTGCTAAGTCACCAGCCTCACTTTCTCCTACAGAACCCTCTGGGTCCAGTAGCCAGATATGAATCAGGACAACTGGAGGTGACCCTGGATGCAAGGCAGTCAGGGTGAAGTGACTTGCCCAAGTATCAAATGTCTGAGGACAGAAGATTTGAACTTCTATTCTCCTGAATCCAAGGCCAGTGCTCTATCCACTGTATCCACATTCAGGAAACACTAAAAATAATTAACATAGGGAAAACACTAGAACTAAAGGACCCTGGGAAATGTTTGCTGTAGGTTTTCAGCCAGCATTGATGGAAGCTAGAAAAGTCAGGAGGCAGAGATGAAGAGGCAGAGCATCCCGGGGATGAGGGATAGCTGGTGCCAATAGCCAGGGTCAGGTGATGGAGTATGAATTAAAAGGAAGAGAAAGACTAGAAAATAAAAATTATATATAAGCAGAAGACAGTGAAAATAGCCAGAAGTGGAAGGTGAAATATGAGTTGGGGGAAGAGCTAGATACCGGAAAAATAAAGATGATATAAAAACACATGACATCAGTAACCTCAATAAGTATACATTTTAAGAGGATTTATACATACAAAAAAGAAATCTCCAAATACACTGCACTGCAGACCTCTGTTTATAAAGAAGGGAGCAAAGGCTTAGGGGAGGTCAGGGCCAGTCCAGTCTGGGTCATTTTTTCCTACTTTCAATTCTTTTCAGTCAGTTACTAGGATTCCAGAAGAGTAGGAGGGGTCAAAACAGAGCAGGATTGCAAAGTTTTGGCTTCTGGTCCATGTTCCAGCATGAAGGTCTTATATATATATATATATCGAAGACCAAATTGGGTCACATTCTTACCCCATCCCAGATTGCCACGAGGACCCTCAATATTCATGTTTTAAGCACAAGAAAGTCAAAGAATGTCAGAACTGGAAGAGACCTTATGTTTTTTAGGCCAAACCACTTTTTTTTTTTCACCAGAGGAAAGTGATGCCTAGAGAGAATATATGACTTACCCAAGGTCATCCAGAAAATGAAAAAGAAGCGATGAGATTCCAGTCCTCATACACTTTCAAGTTCATTGTTCTTCCCCCCAGAGCAATGATGCAAATCCCCCTCCCAGGATCTCTAGGGGGTCCCTGCTATCATGTGCCCAGGGCCAAAGCTGTAGCTGGCTGGGTTCCCTGCTCTCACTTTCTACTCTTCTCAATCAGCTGTTTTCTCCCCAGGTGCAGAGGAGAGCAATGGCCAAGGTTTTGGCTTCTGCTCTCTGCTTCCTGAGTCCGAATTCTCATATTTAGACAAGGATGGGTCAAATTCTCATCCTGTCAGCAATTACCAAAGGGCCCCTTGATGTTCAAGTTTTTGAGAAAATAAACTGGCCCAGAGTTGGCAACAGCAGATTGGATGTATCATAAGACTGCAGATTTTGAGCTAGAAGAGAACTTAGAAGTCATCTATCTAACACTTTTATTTTACAGATAAGGAAACTGAGGCTTATAGGGGAAAAGTCAGTTCTTATTAAGTTATTAAGTTTTTTTATTTTTTATTAAAGATTTTATTTATTTTGAGTTTTACAATTTTCCCCCTAATCTTACTTCCCCCCCCACCCCCCACAGAGGGCAATTTGTCACTCTCTACATCTTATTAAGCTTTTTACAGTCACCAGACTATGCTAAGCTATGGTAATGCCACAAAATTCAAGGTCATATGGAAAATAAGTGATAAGAACTCAGATTATTGAACTCAGACCCTCTGACTCCAGATCCAGGATTCTTTGTCCTGGACCTTGGTGGGAATATATGGGAATGCATTCAGTTTGGGGAGGTTGACCTCTCCTAACAATGTCTGACTTGGAGACATCAGAAGTAACTGTATGGAATGGAGACAGGGGAATGGAGAAGAAGCTTTTGATGAGTCACAAAACCAAAAATCTAATCTGTGGATCAGAGGAGATGCTTATCAAGCAGGCCTGGAGAATCCTCTTGATGCCAATCAATCAGGTAGGATGCCCAAGAATGGCTGGTTTTTCTTAATCTTAACATAAGAATTGGGAAATTTTGATGCTTTTTTGTATAGGAAGCAAAGAAGGCAGATGATTCTGAGATTAATGAAAGTTGATTTGGGAAGAGACAATATTTAGCTTCAAGAATTTGAAAGACTGGCATATGAGAGAGGAATAAACTTGTGCCATTTGCCAAAAACAATGTCAGGGAGTAAGATTCCAGTTCAATATAGGTGATGAACTACAAATTTAACATACATTCAAGTCTGCTTTGGTGGTGAGCTCCTTATCTCTAGAGGTCTATGAGAAGACCCTGGACAACCATTTGTCAGAAATGTTGAAGAGAGGTCTTTCTATCAGGCATCACTTACCACTGGTTAGATGACCTATGAGGTCCCTTATGATTGACCCATTATTTCCATTGAACTATGAAAGTGGAGGTGACAGGGAGGGACAAGAAAAAGGAAGACTATTGACTTATTAGTGGTTTGGTGGTAAGTGGAATCCAGCCCACAGATGGCAGAAAGGTGCGGTGTCAAATAGATGATATTGTTATTTGTCCTTCATTTTCAAAGAGGACCAATGACATCACAGGGTGATGCCTTGACTCATGCAAATTGAAGAGTTATTCAAAAGTCAATCAGTCTCTCTTCCAGGGTCATTGAAATCCAATGGCAAGACAAAAGTCAGGATGACTGATGGCCTAGGATAAAGTGAATGACCTTGGCATCTTTGATGAATGGCCATGCTCTAAGTACTCCATAGAACCTTTTCATCTGTCCTCATGGCCATTGAAACAAATTATTGACACCCACCCATTTTGCTTCACTTGCTAGGGATAGATATCCCCTAATTCACCAATGGGTTTGAGGTATGTCCAACCTGAAGAGGTGGTGTGGGATGAATGCATTACTATTGCATCCCACACATATTTGTTATTTACTCATGTCTGATTTTTCATGATTCCATTTGGAGTTTTCTTGACAAATACTGAAGGGTTTTGCCATTTCCTTCTCCAGCTTATTTGACAGATGGGGAAACCAAGGCAAACAGCATTAAGTGATTTGCCAGGGTCACACAATTAGGAAGAGATTGAGGTCAGTTTGAACTCAGGAAGATGAGTCTTCATGACTCCAGATCCAGCCTCTGATCTACCTCACAACCTGCTGTTTCCTATACTGGAGACCTCTCTTATCTATCAAGATAATTTTTATTATTATCATTCCAAGCCCCACCTTTCTCTTCACCATAGCTTTAGGCACCCATCACAACTATCAAAAAGAAAAAATGTATTGGGCCCCTATGATGTACCAAGCAGAGTTTGATGATAGAGATACAAAGTGAAAAACCGAATAATTTCTACTCTCAGGGTGCTTCCATTCTATTGAGGAAAGTAACAGCTAAGTTTATATAAAAATAAACAGGTACAAGGCAATTGGGGGGGGGGAAGTACCCAAGGCTCCTCCATTTCAAAAATTCTGTTGAATATAAAATAACCGGCTCCATTACTGACAATTGAGAGTAGCAGTCAATTCCCTACATTTATTTACAAACATTTTAAGCATTTACCAACAGTCATCTTGCCTCTCCATTGCAAAGATTTGGTTGGAAATAAAGTCATATTTTTCCCCTAGTTGCCTTTAAAGTGGATAATCAATAGGAAGCAAAATGGAAGGAATGGCTTACAGGGAAACTAAAGATTCAAGTTAGGGAAACCTTGGGGTTATTAGTTTGTTTCCCTTTCCTTTACCATTCCCTTTGTGTCATTCACCAACCATTATTAACTGCCTGTTCTGTTCCATACACTGCATTAGGTGGTGGTCCAGAGACAAAGATAGTTGTTGTGAGATAGAGAAGCAATTCTTGCCCTTCAGTCATGATCCCATGAACCATAGCTCACACCACAATCTCCCAAGTCTGTCCAGGTTCAAGTGTGTTGTTTCCATGAGTCCAGATCATCCTCGGTCATCCTCTTCTCCTTTTGATTTCCACTGGGGTCTTATGTGCTCAAAGGATTTCAGCTTCAGGACATGTCCTTTCTCAAGACCTGAGCTCAGATAATGATGCTGCCAGTTATCGTCTGTCTGGACAAGTAAATCCATCTGAATTTCAGTTTCCTCATCTAAAAAAATGAGAGTGTAAGACTAGGTAACAGGTGAAGTTTCTTCTATTCTGAGCTGATGAACCTGTGATTCCATGTTCTAGTGGCCTGGACAGTATGGAGAGTGTGGCTGAAGGTAAGGGCAGCCTACAACAAGTTTTGCACTTTGATTCTCCTCCCAGAGGATGACAGGAGACCCACTTGGAAAGGGGTCTCAGCCTTCATATCCAGTTCTCTCTCTCTCTCTCTCTCTCTCTCTCTCTCTCTCTCTCTCTCTCCTTTCCTCTCCTTCAGAAACCTCCATTGCCATCTGGGGACCCTCTGCTAGGGAGCTGAACAGCTGCAGGCCGGAAGGGCATCATGGCCTATGACTGGTGGGTTATAGATTATACATTTAGTTCTCTGGAGCAGCCAAACCACAGGCCAGGCTATTACTGGATCCTCCAGAAAAGAACAAGTGCTGCAAGGAGGCTCCATCTCCAGAGGAGAGCAGACCTGGCCCAGCTCCCACTGATCTCACAGCATCCTCACCTGGTTGGGGGAGGAGAGGGCCAGTGCTGGGGGAGGGAAGCATTCCTCCTGCCGGAAAGGAGTAAAGGAAATGAGATTGAGCTTAGAGTAGCTAGCCCTGGGTCTGTATCCTGGCTCTCACAAAGCCATGGCCAGGCTATTGGCCCCAGAGCAAGTCATTCCACTGGCAGTAGCCACGGCTTTCTTTATCTATGAGATAGAGAAGATGATTTGGAGAGACAATAACTAAGGAGTGGCATCTGGAACTATGGCCCAAGGCCCTGAACAAATAATAGTCCTTAGCATTCAATTAGAAAGATGTGAATATCTGTGAATATCCTTGATGTAAAGGTGAGTTAAAAGGGGGCTTCCCCTAATTCAAATTGGCACCTTCCTTGAATTCATAATCCTAATTTGTTTTACAACATTCAGACTTTAAATGACTTAATTAGGATTACAACCCAGGTCTTCCTGACTATGCCCTATGCCATGCTGTCTCTAGTAGCAATGAACAAACAATTCATTAAATAAAGAGAGTAGACAGGGTGAGGGGCAGCCCTGCTCCCCAAACTGCACTTGCCCTCAGCATTTGCCTTCCCCTGCTCCCTCATTGGAGGTTGCCATTTATGCCACTTCCCCCAGCCCCAACTTCTGATTCTTGCCTTGGGTCCCAGAACTCCCATGCCATCTTCTTCACAAAGGAAAGCCCTTTGGACTCTTGGACTCAGGAAAACCTGAGTTTACAACCTCCCCTTAACTTACTATCTGTGTTTCTCTGGCCAAGTCACTTGACCTTTGTCTGCCTCAGTCTTGTCATTTGTAAAATGGGATAATAATAGAGCCTACCTCCTGGAGATGACCTGAGAATGAAAGTGGATGATATTTAGAATGGACCAAAACTGCCCATTTAAGCTTTAATTACCTCAAATCACATTAAGATTTTGGGGGTCACTAGGTAAGGTTCTAAAGTACAATGCAAATGTGAGCAATTATAAACCTTAAAATGTTAACTTAGTCAAGGTCTGCCACACAGTGGAGTTTTAATAAAATGTTTATTGATCCATTGCTATAGCTCTATTATAATTCCTTTGTCATTTAACTTTTCAGCAGCTCAACCCCACATAATCTTTGGGGCTAATGGGATAAGGCAAGGGGAATCTCTCATCTGCCAGCCCCCACAGATTCTTCCCACGGACCCCATGGAGTTATGGAATCATCCCTGATTCCTCTAAAAATCTAGGATTTAGATGGGAGATGTGGGGAAACCTAGTCCAGCGCCTTTCTTTTACAGAGAAGGAAGCTGAGGGCCATGGAGAGGAGGTGACAGTTTGTTTTCACATCCCTCATAAATTGCAATGTTGGGCCATATGAGGTGATTTCAAATTTCCCTGCTCTACAGACTCCCTGAGCCAAGAGAGAGTTAAAGATCTGACATTAAAGGAAGAGATACTTCTCAGTGGTTAGGGGAAATTTGGAGGAAGGGAGAAGTTTGTGAAGCATTTCTGAAAAGGGAAGAAATAATAATAAAAAAAAAACTTAAAACAGTGATTGCAAAAAGCAGGCTGTGCCTGCATTTCATCATTCATTCATTTATTCATTCATTTAACCACAGGCATCTAGAGAGCTTCCCACCAACACAGATAGGCAGCAGAGTATTTATGTGAAATAGAAGAAAAGTTTAGAATTCTAGTAAGGACTTAACTTGTATCTGCATGAATGAACTTATGAATAATTGGAATATTCAATTAAGTAATCAATCAACAAACATTTATCAGTCACCTAATTATGAACTTAGGAAATGAAGTGACATAGAGGATAGAACACTGAATTTCAAGTCAGAAAGATTCATCTTGTTGGCCTCAGATCCTTCCTAGCTGAATGACCCTGAGCAAGTCACTTAATCCTATTTGCCTCAATTTCCTCATCTGTTCAAATACGCTGGAGAAGGAAATGGTAGGCTGCTACAGTATCTTTGCAAAAAAAACCTAATGAAAACAACAAAAACCCAATGGAGTCACACAGAGACAGACACAACTGAAAAGGGACTGAAAACAATTCAATATGCAAAAATAAAGAGACTTTTCTCATTAAAAATTCCTTAAACCTGTAAAATCACAGGTCTGGATCAAAAGAAACAAAACTAGGCCAGGCACTCTGTTGGTCTATTTTGTTTGTTGGGATACAAACAAAAAGGGAAACATTCCTGTTCTTTTTTTGTGAAATTGAAGTCCAGCAAGGGAACACCATAAAATTTACAAATAATTAGAATAGAAAACATAATACATGACAGTGCTGTGTTAAGTTGTAGAGGAATTGAGAAAAGTAAAAGAGCTCATGCCATTACTGATTGGGGGCAATCCGGGTAGGCTTCATGGAAAAGGTGGTTGAACATGCCCATTCAAGGCATGAGAAATAGGAAGCGACTGTAGACGGAAAAGCGCAGATAGGTAGGGAAATAAAGTCCATGAAGGGGAGCTGTGAAAGAGAAGGCTGAAAAGATAGGAAAACTTCAGAGTCAGCCCCACCATTCCACCTCCACTCACTTTTCTTATATTCTTAGAGGCAGTATCTTGGGGTGAGCTTCCAATCCCTAAGTGATCCATAATAAAATCCTTAGCAAGTATAATGGTTCTGGAGAGCAATTTGGAACTATACCCAAAGGACCATAAAACTGTGCATACCCTTTGGCCCAGCAATATCATTACTAGGTCTGTAACCCAAAGAGATTTTAAAAGATGGAAAAGCACTTCTATGTATAAAAAATATATATTATAACATTTTTTGGATTGACAAAAATTGTAAATTGAGGAGATGCCCATCAATCAGGAAATGATGGAACAATTTGGGTATGTGATTTTGATGGAATACTATTGTGCTATAAGAAATGATGAGCAGGATGCTTGCTGGAAAAACCTGGGAAGATTTACATGAACTAAAGCAAAATTGAAGTAAGCAGAATCAGATGACCATGTATACAGCAATTTTGTACAGTGATTAATTGTGAATGACTTAGCTTTCAGAGCAATACAGTGATGATCTAAGATAATTTCAAAGGACTTCTGATGAAAATGCTCTCCACTTCCAGAGGGAGACCTGATGAAGTCTGAATACAGCCAGAAGCAGATTAAAAAAAAAAAAAAAAACACTTTCTATGTTTTGGAGAATATTTTTCACTTCTTTTTTTTTTGGTATGAGGTTTGCTTTTTTGCAACATGCTTAATATGGAAATATTTTGTATGACTGCACATTTTTAACCTATATCAAATTGCTTGCCTAAGCAAGGAAGGAAGGAGAGAATAGGGAACTCAAAAATGTTTTAAATGAATGTTAAATGTTTTTGTTTACATGTAATTGAAAAATAAAATAAAAACAAATTTAAAAAGAAGGTGGAAAGGATTCTCAACTATTTTGCCAAAGATAAAATTTATATATCTAGCAGCTAAATAGGATGAACTGAAAAATGGAATCCATGAAAAAAAGAGGATGAGATACCTCTTGGGTCAGAAATTCTTTGTTCCTTTGTATCTCAGTCCTTCACCTCATTAAGATGTTAAGTCCCCTTAAGAGTCCTGACCATCTTATCTCAGTATTACATTGGATTGGGTAGGTAGTGGTCCCTTGATCATCAAGATCATGCCAGGGGCGGCTAGGTGAGGCAGTAGATAGAGCACAGGCCCTGGAGTCAGGAGGACCTGGGTTCAAATCCAGCCTCAGACACTTAATAATTACCTAGCTGTGAGGCCTTGGGCAAACCACTTAACCCCAATTGGCTTGCAAAAACCTAAAAAAAAAAAAAAAAAAAAAAAAAAAGATCAAAGATCATGCCATAAGAAAAGTGATATCAAGGCTGATTAAAGAAAGAGACCATTCTCAGTATTCCTTGTGTTCAGTGACCTGATCAGGACAATTGGTGCTCAATGAGACTCATATCACCAAGGTTCTTTGGTGGCATGGTATCACCAGACAACAAACCTTCAACAGTAGAACAGTACAACATTGGACCAGACCAGCCTAATATGGTGACAAGAACATTAAACAAGATTCTGATGGGGACCCCCTCCAGAGGAGCACATACAATCAAATCACTGACTGCTCTTCCTAGAGCTGATGTTTTCTAGGGGACTGTCTTCATGGACTGCATAGCTCTTCCCCACCAAGGGCCTCTTCCCAGAATATTGAGAGCTGGGCCTGTCCTCTGTGACTGATTGCCATCAGACACTCCCTAACAGGGAGGGCAGGTAACAGTCTGGCACCCTGGGGGTGTTTTCAACGTATATTCTGAGCATTGAACATTGGAAAGGGAAAACTACAGTCAGAAATCATCATTTGAATAATCCAAACAAAAATATAAAAGTAATTCTGGATTCAAAGAAAGTGTTCATTTGTATGGTTAGTGTTTGTAGATGCAAACAGTGTCCTTTTTACTGCTGCATAAATCTGTTACAAAAAAATCTTCTGTCTTAGAGAATCAGTCTGCTGCCTCAGAACATTGGACCAAACCCGAAGATAACCCACAAACTGCTGCCTTGTCAGGAATTTTTAAATGAAAAAAAAAAGTAGAATTAGATTGTCCCCTTTGTAAAACTGATAAGATGTAATTTCAGTAGTATGTTTTGACCTGGATTTTGCCTCTAAGAAACAATTGTTATACAATAAATATAATCTGTATTAACCATAAAAAAACAAGATTCTGCCACTTATTATGTGTCCTTGAGAAAGTTGCTCACCTTTTCTGAGCCTCAGTCTCCTCTTCTGTAAAACAGGGAGAATGGATAAGCTCTGAAGTTCTAAAAAGCTGGCTTCCTATCAGTGGATGTGTTCAAGCAAAAATTGGAAGATCACTTGGTAGGCCTGTTCTAAAGATTTGGGGGTGGACACAGGATAGACTCTGAGGTCCCTCCTAATTTGGAGGTTCTGTTTGAGTTTCTCAGTGGTCCTAGATCAGATAAAAACATTTTGTCTTTATCAGTCAACATTGACATATTGGGGAATTCCATAACCCCAAGGTCCTAACATCCTCCCAGAAAGCAATTCCTCCCATCTCTATTTGCCTTGAGGTCAATGATGAAGCCTACCCTAAAGGATCAAAAGATTAATTAGCATGCATTAATTAGCATGGTTGATTGATAGACAACAAAACCTCATAGAAAGGGAGAAGCACGTGTATTTAAGGTTTTACACAGTCTTAGGACTGGCATTACAGGTACCAAAAAAAAGCCTTTCAGGTGAGGCTCCTTTGTTTCTTTCCTTATTTGGGAAGTTGAGTTACAGGGACAGAATGGCAGGTAATTTGGGGAAGAATAGGTTAACTTTGGGGCCTCTGAAGTTCATAAAGATTAGGTTTGCTCCTATGGGGCATTTTCTTTATAGATAGACACCAAATATTCTGGTTTGGGGTTTGTTTTTGTTTTGCAAGGCAATGGGGTTAAGTGATTTGGCCAAAGTCAACACAGCTAGGTAATTATTAAATGTCTGAAGCTGGATTTGAACCCTGGTTCTCCTGACTTCAGGCTGCACCACCAACATCAGATATTATGACAAGAGATCTCTGGAAGACTGGAGGCCTCTTTCAAGATAGAATGAGGGTCTGTCACCATTTATATGATCACATAAGTCTGGTCTTTTTCTGTGTGTGTGGGGGGGTATTTTTTAAATCTATAAGATTGCTTTTTCTGGGGAGAAAATGTTCCCCCCAATTCATAGCCTACCTCCTCCACATAGAATAGTGATTGAACATTTTGCTGCTCCCTGTTACGTGCACTTGAATTCTGTGTGACTCAGTTTCCTCATCTGTAAAATGAGAAAATAATGTCAGTTCTACTTCCATCACAGATTTATAGTAAGAACCCAGTGGGATGATAAATGTGAGAGTGCTCTGAGAAGTATGAATCACTCTGGGCAAGTGAGAGGTGGTAAATGTGATGTGTGCTGTGGATGTGTGGGGAGAGGGGATGGGTTTATCTTTGGTTTTTTAGTGGGAGATGATACCCTTCCCACTGTGAACTTCTAACATTCTGTGTTCTAAGGTCTGTTTTAGCTCTGACATTCTCTCTTCTAAGGTCCCTTTCAGCCCAATCCATTCTATAGTCTCTCCCTCTAATCTATCCTAAGTTCTGACAGTCTCTACTCTAAGAACTAATGAATTCCATATGGCTTGAATATAGGTAAATTTATTTAAATCTTGCCTGAAAATATATTTGTTTGCACCTTTGACCACAAAAAGTATCATAAATTACTATGTAAAAGGCTGTGTAAAAGTCTTCCTCCTCTGTATTGGTCCTAAACTATTTTTTTTTAATTTTGTACAGGAGGAGGTAGAATTTCTTTTAAACCCTGTGCATGGGGCTTTCCTTCTTTGAGCCTCAGTTTCCTCAATTGCAAAAATAAGGGAGATGAGCTAGATCTCTTAGATCAGCCCTGGCTCTGTCCTAAATTCTGGATTCTAAAACCAATCCAACTTGGGCATTCTATCAATCAAAAAACATTTGCAAAACCTCCACAATGATGTGGACACAGATCTAGGCACAAAGGATATGAAATTAAGATAGTATTGAGTTCCAGGAGTTTACATTGTGCTGTTCTAAGGCTTCTCCCGGCTCTGACATTTCATGTCCTGTGGTTCCTCATCTCTAATATTCTGTTTTTCACATTCTAAAGTCTCTGCCAATTCTGACATTGGATGCTTCTACTCAAGAAGATGCCCAGGGTATGGAAACCTAATCTCCTAAAGCTCCAGATAGTCAGCCCCCTGGCTTTACTATGTGAAACCAAGTTAATGGCTCCCTCCTTCCAAAGCCCATTCACTTGGGAGCAGTCAGGAATCTGAGGTTTTCTCTGCCCTTAATAACATTTCCACACATCCCAGATTTGACTCCCTCAGCTGAAAGGCTTTACCCAGAGATTGAGAACAAAAAGAGCCTCAGCCTAGGCTGGATCAATACTCTTGCCTCAGATCACAGGATCAAAAGTCTAAAGCTGGAAGGGACCTTAGAGGTCATTGAATCTGACATCCCCCATTTTACAGAAAGGGAAACTGAGGCCCTGGGAGGTTAAGTGACTAATCCAAGATCCCCCAGTAAGGATTGGACTGAGTCCCCTTCCACCAATTCCAGCTCCCTTTCCATTGTACCACTCCTAGCAGGCACGGGGGAAGCAAAAGACTTTTTACCTGACTCAGAGAAGTGAAGGTTGCTATGGAGAGAAGGGCATTGTGGTACATGAGAAAGCAAAATGCTATGCTTGTCCTTTCATTCAAATCCCAACCCTGCTTCAAATAGCAGTAAGACCTCCAACAAACCCATTCATTTTCCTCAACCTCAGTTTCTTCATTTGGTAAAATAGACTAGCTGGTCCTTCTGACTCAAGTTCTATGATAGAAGGGTTTGGGTTTGTTTTGGTTCATAACTGTGATGCCAATAGTGTGAGGAACTCCTAGTGAGAAAACTCCCTCCACCGAGGCAGATTACTCTTTTTTTTTTTAGGTTCAGATTACTCCTTAGTCTGCAGTTTGTAATCTTAAAAGAATTGCTACCTGGAGCAGTGGGAAGTGAAGTGACTTGTTCAAGGTCACGCTGTCAGCCATCGAGATTTTGAAATGACTTCTCTACCAGCTCGATGGTGCAGCACTGGCCTTGGAGTCAGGGAGAGGGGCATTGGAATCTAGCCTCAGACACTGGACACTTACTAGCTGTGTGACCTCAGGCAAGTCATTTAACCCTGATTGCCTCCCATCCAGAGTCATCTCCTGTCTTTCTGTTTCATATCTGGCTACTGGACCCAGATTCTCCCTCTTTTTTTTTTTATTTAAGGCATGGGGTTAAGTGACTTGCCCAAGGTCACACAGCTGGGAAGTGTCAGAGGCTGGATTTGAACTCAGGTCCTCCAGGGTCAGTGCTCTAGCCACTGTGCCAACCCAGCTGCCCCTTGGACCCAGATTCTCGAATCCCATTCAGCTGCTTTCTTGGCATCACTTCCTCTGATGCATTGATCTTCTGGAAGGAAGGACATCCTCACATCTCTCAATTCATTTGCCTTTTAGGGACCATTCTTTTTAGGCTAGGAGGCTTTTCACCCACCCAGAGCTCTCTATTGTGATACAAACTCCCCCTGGGGAAGATTTAGCCTCAACTGTTATTATCTAAGGCCTAATCTTATCAGCAATGGATATCCTATGGAAGGAGACAGAGAACAGACCCCTGGGCAGGACTGCAACAAAAGAAATTTGAAAAGAAAAGTGAGAGTAAGACTCAGAAAGTTGATGGGAAGGGGTTGGGAGGCTAAGAATCCTCAGTCTTCCTCTTAGGAGACAGTGTGACCTCCTGGCTCTGAGGTCAGGGAACTATCTTGGCATGAACCCAACCTCCTTTTGAGCTTTTACCCAAATCTCCCCCTGCAATATCTCCTGAAGTGTTCCTTTCCCACCCTACCCCTAAATAGACACCAGCCTAGGGCTGGGAGTAGGTATATGACTTTCGGAGGGGCTTATGACAGTTCAGGGGATCAGACAGAGCCACAATACAAATTGAGTCTTCTGACCTTGAGACCAGACTTGACAAGGAGAAAGATGACCATGGAGCCTCTTTATTCAAAAACCTTCCATTATCAACCTATACCATGGGAACAACTTAGAGACTAACAGACTGCCTTCTGTGGGGGGGGGGGGGGGAAGCAAAATTAGGGGGGAAATTATAAAACTCAAAATAAATAAAATATTTCTTTAATTAAAAAAACCTTCCATGACTCCAGCCTACACATTGAATAAAATAAAAGGTAAATCCTGGTTTTCTGTCCAAAGCCCTATCAAATCTGACTCCAAGCTAATTGTCTTTACTTCTTCACATCATTTATCTTTTGGACTATTTGAATGAATGAATGAATGAGTGAGTGAATGACTGAATGAAAATGCATTAATTAAGCACTTATTTTGTATAATCAACCAAAAAAAAAGCATTTATTATCTGCTTATTATGCTAAGCCCTAGAGGTACAAAAAAAGGGGGGAGGATGGGGGAATAAGAAACAGCCCCTGCCCTCCGGGACCTTACTTTCAAACAGGAGAGACAACCTGAACACACAGAGGTATGTACAGGATGCATACAAAGCAGACACAAGGTAATGAGTTAGGAAAGCTGTAGCAGCTGGGGAGACAGCGAAAGGCTTGTGGCAGGAGGTGTGATGTGAGCAAAGTCGCGAAAGAAACCAAGGCAACTGAGAGGCGGAGGTGAAGAGAGAGAGCATTCCAGACATGGGCTTGAGCCAGTACCAAGCAGATGGGATGGCAGAGGAGAGGAGCCGCCAGAAAGGCACTGTCTCTGGAGCGCAAATTGGAAGAAAGGAGGAGAGAAGGATGCAAAGAGGCAGGAAGCAGCCAGTTCTCAAGGACTTTCAGTGCCAAAGAGGGCTTTATAGTTGATCCCTGAGTAAAGAGGGAGAGAGGAGGTGAAAGTGAGGCCCCTGATTCAGCAGGGCAACCCCTCACTCAAATCCAATTAATTTATTTGTAATAGCATCACCTTCTGGACTTCATAGTCTTCTTTGAGAACAAAGGACAATAATCAAACTTCCTCCCTTCTTTCCTTGATTCCTTTTCCTTCCTTCTTTCCTTCCTTCCCTCCTTTCTTCTAGCCTCCCTTCCTCCTTCCTTTCCTTCCCCAAATCATTTTGACTCTCCCCGATTGACCAACAAAGGATCCCAGGCTAAAACTATTTGGCCATTGTTTGGGCTCAGAGTGAATGAAAATAGCAATTATTTGCATTTTAGACAGAGACCCTGAGGGTCTTCTCCTCCCAGGTTTGTTTGTTTGTTTTGGACAATTCGAATAAAGCTTTTCTGGATCAATAAAAACCTTTGAGGATCTTACCCTCCCTGTATAAGTGATCTTTCTTGGCCTGATCTCATCTCTCTCTCACCTAACCTTAATGACTGAATGGGTGTTGTCTCAGTCAAATAGTGACCTGGAAAGACCTGACTTTTATAAGGTCTTCCTTCCACTGCAGTTGTCCAGATCCATATCTGGCCACTGGACCCAGATGGCCCTGGAGGAGAGAGTGAGGCAGGTGACGTTGCATAGCATCTCCTCAACTCAAAATCATTTCCATGCCATGGCATCATCTTCCTGATGTCATGGTCTTCAAGAAGGAAGGACAAACATCAATCATTATCATCATCAAAAAGGGAGCCACTGAGATTTATTGAATAGGAGGTGAAGTGGGCATAACTATGCTTTCAAATAATTGTCCTGGCAGCTGAATGGAGGCTGCATTGGAGTGGCGAAAGATTTGAGATGGAGGGGGGTTGGGGAGTGTGACCAGTGAAAAGTTTATTCCAGTTATTCAATGGAGAGTTAAGAGGATTCATTCACGTTATGTCCAGCCTTTCAAGTCTTACCTGCAATGACCTTCTGTCATCTCCCTCCCCCCCATCTATAGCTATTGAAGGCACTTCCTTTCTTCAAGGTCCAACTAAGATGACACCAATGTCTGTGCTAAGTCACCAGTCTTACTTTCTCCTCCAGAGTCATCTGGGTGCAGTGACCAGATAGGAATCAGGACTTTTTGGAGATGGTCCCGTGGGGTTAAGTGACTTGTCCCAGGTCATATAACTAGTAGGAGTGGAGTGTCTGAGGCCAGATTTGAGCTCCACCCCCCCACTCTGAGGTCAGGTGGCCAGGTGGTGCAGTGGATGGAGCACATGCTCCCCACACATACACACACACTCAAATCCAATTCATATGTTTGTCATGGCATCACCAACCTGATAACATGGTCTTCAAAATTAAGGTGAAACCTTCTCCTTGAAAGTTTCTTTACTGATCCCATTTACAAAAATGAAAGTGACCTCTCCCTCCTCAAATTTCTCAAACTCTCACTGACTTATCTCTGTATTTGTCTTCCAACCCCCCATTTTCTCCTCGCTTTTAGTTAATAAACTCCTTGAGAGGGGGATTTTTTTTAAAAAAATTATACAAAGATAGAAAATGGCATAGTCCCTGAGCTAGGAAAGCTTATAGGAAGAATTAAACAAACTGTCATCCAAGTTAGAATATAATGGGGCACAGTCATGCAAATTATTTAGGGAACTGAGATTCAGAAAGAGTCACTTTTAGTTAGAGGAAGTAGAGAATAGTTCCCAGAGGGGTTGGCACCTGAGTTGAGTCTTTGATCAAGAGGACATTTTCAACAAATAGAGATGAGAAGACAATACGCACCAGGGCAGAGGACATACCAGTATCCCATACAGAGGTGAAGAGGTAGAAGAAGGCAGGAAGACATCAGGAAATGGCTAATAATATGGTTCAGCTGGACTCTAGAATTTCTGAGTAATGTGAAAGAATATTCCTTCCAGAAGCAGTCTGGGGGTCTCTAATAGCAATTTGGCAGTGGTTGCACAGGACTGCCAATCTCCTGTCACCAGAGGTCCAAGGAATATGGGATCTTCATCCATTAGGCAAACAAAAGGAAAGGCAAATAGACACAAGGTTTCTCCTTGTTGAATCTCAGACAAACACCATCAAGATAGGACACCTAGACAGAGAAAATTCCAAGTTATCTGGATTGAGTGAAATGCAGCATCCAATTGCAAGAAACCAATCATTTCTATATGTTTATTCCAAATTTTTTTCCCATACAAGACAATGGAAAGAAAATGGAATTAAAAATCAGAAGACTTGGGTTCAAATTCCAACTTGGATAGTTATCAAACTAGACTAAAGGAGTGTATCATTTGGATCAGTTGAACTGGATTCCCCATCCACAGGGAAAATGGCTAAACAAATTACAGACAGTTAGGTGTTACAGTGGATGCCGGGACTCCTCTTCCTGAGTTCAAGTCTGGCCTCAGATATTTCCCAGCTGTGTAACCTTGCCTCATTTTCCTCATCTCTTCAAATGATGGGGAGAAGGAAATGGTAAACCATTCCAGCAACTTTGCCAAGAAAACCCCAAATGGGATCCCAGAGAGTCTGATACAACTGAAATGCTGAATCACAACAACTGAACAAACTATGGTATATGAAAGGAAAGGCATATTTATAAGGAAGAATGAAAAGAACTAGTTTCAGAGAAACCTGAGAAGACTTGTGTGAATAGATACAGAGTGAACTGAAAGAGGACAGTTTATATAAAGACCATTCTTGTATCAATGCAATAACCAATTATGATTCTAGAGTACTAAGGATGAAACATGCTATTCACTTCCTGGCAGAAAATATTGAATTCAGGCTTTAGAAAGACACACAGATTTTTTTTTTTGCATATGTATAATGCAGGAATTGCTTTTGCCTAAGTGTGTCTGTAACATGGGTTTTCTTTTTTCTTTTTCAATGGGAGGAAGGGAAAGGTGGCAGACAGAAAATAAATTTTTGTTCCTTGAAAAAGAAAAAAAATGGTGGCATGGTGGATAGGGCACTGGCCCTGGAGTCAAGAGGACGTGAGTTCAAATTTGACCTTAGACACTTAATCATTGCCTGACTGCGTGACCTTGGCCAAGTCAATTAACCCCATTGTCTTAAGTAGATAAAAATTAAAAAGAAAATGAAAAAATTGGGGCAGCTAGGTGACACAGCAGATAGAGTACTGGCCTTGGAGTCAGGAGGCCCAAGTTAAATTCAGCCTCAGATACTTAATAAACACACCTAGCTGTGTGACCTTGGGCAAGTCACTTAACTCCATTGCCTTAGAAAAAAATTAATTTTAAAAACTGCTAAGACCTGAATACAAATACTTCCCAGCTTCATATCCTGGTGAAGTCGCTTTCCTCTCTCTTGCCTTTAGTCTCTTCAAGCAAAATACTTCAACTCTTTAAGCCACAGTTTCCTCTTCTGCAAAATGGGGATAATAATACTTTCCCTGCCTACCTCCCAGAAATATAGCGAGTAAGGCACTAGGTAAACTGTAAATAGCTCTCTAAGTGTGGCGTTATTAATAGTAGCACATTATTGGTCTGGGAGGGCAAGAATAGCAGCTGAATTGCCGGCTTTCCTTGTTCTGGTGAGAAAGATGAGCCATATATCACCACTATGTGTCTTGGGAACTGGATTTGACCTGCAGGATAAATGAATCTGTGAATTTCCTTCTAAGCCAGTTTCCTCCATTTCTTATGCTCCAAAGGCTAGTTTGGTCTCTAGACCTTTCTGTCAAACTCTCCATATGCCAGGGACCAGCCCCTCCTCCTCTTCCAATTCCTTTCCCTTCTCAATTTAAGTGCAAGGGCTACCCTCTTGAAGCCTCACTGAGCTCTCTCCCTTCTCTGATCTCTTGTTTCACTTCTCGGGTTGTCCTATTTCTCAGGTTGGCAGGGGGTTACTCTTATCTCCTCAAGGGAACCATAAGTACCCTAAGACCAGAGACCAAGTCATTATCTCTAGAAAACCAATTATAGTACTGAACAAACAGTAGATTGTGTTAAAAATAGTAAAAATATGGTTGTTGGCCTGCCTCTTAGCAACTCCTCCATTCGCTGTATGGACAGAGTCTTGACCTGGAGTCAGGAGGACTTGAACCCAGCCTCAGAAAATTACTAGCTGTGCTACCCTGGGTGAGTCATTTAACCTCTGTCTACCTCAGTTTCTTCATCTGTAACTGAAAGTAATAATAGTCTCTCCCTCCCAGAGTTGAGAGGATCAGACGTGATGTCTGTACGGCTTTTCACATATCTTAGAGTTAAATACTAGCTATTATTTTTATTATAAGTGGGTTGACCTTGGACAAATCTCTTCCCCTTCTATGAATCTTCAGCTCCTCATTCATGCAATATTTATGCTCTCGCCCTACTCTTTCAGAGCCAGGCTGTTACATCTCTTCCCTCAGAGTTCTAAAGAGTAATCTGAGGGGTCAGGGGATAGTCTCCTCAGGTTCAATTATATTTAGCCCCTTAACAAGTAATTGGCTAATGGGGAACTAGATGAATGGAGCCCCAGTCCAGGAGTCAGGAGGACCTGAGCTCAAAAGAGGTCTCAGACACTTGCTGGCTGTGTGACCCTGGGCAGCTCATTTAAACTGGGTCCTCTCAAAGTAAACAAAAACAAAGAGATATTTACTTCAAAGATAAAGAAAGAACAAACACCCCTCCCATACCTCTAGGACATACTTTCCCCCACAAGATTCAAAACATTGCATTGCTGCCTCCAAGTTCATATCCAAAGTCAGCTCCCAGGCCTTCCCTGAAGGTCATTCCAGAAGCTTTCTCTTACTGGTTCTGGACTCCAGGCTGCCTGGGAAAGCAGCACCTCTCCGAATCCTTAACTTCCTCAAAGACCCAGCTCAGGTGTGCTGCCTTCTGATCAATGACCTCCCTAACCCACACCTGATTGGTGTTTTCTTCCTTCTCAAATGATCCCAGGCCCTCTTTGCCTGTCATTCCCTTCAGTAGAAGGTAAGCTCCTTGAGGACAGGGTCTACGTAACCTCAGCAATGTACCAGAATCAATGTCTGATTTTGGTTTTTGTTGTTATTTTAGATTTTTGCTAGGCAATGGGGTTGAGTGACTTGCCCAAGGCCACACAGCTAGGTAATTATCAAGTGTCTGAGGTCGCATTTGAACTCATGTCCTGTCTCCAGGGTCTGTGCTCTATCCACTGCGCCACCTAGCCGCCCCTTTGATTTTGTTGTTGTCGTTTTCTTTCAGTTGTGTCCAACTCTTCATGACCCCACTTGGGGTTTTCTTGACAAAGATAGCAGGGTGGTTTGTCATTTCCTTCTCCTGCTCATTTGATAGATGAGAAACTGAGGCAAACAGGGCTAAGTGAGGTCCCACAGCTGGGAAGTGAGTCCAGATTTGAACTCAGAAAGATGAATCTTCCTGACTCCAGGACCAGAACTTAATCCACTGGGTCACCTAGCTGCCCTGTATTAATGTCAGCTATCATCATCATCATCATCATCATCATCATCACCACCACCATCATCATCATCATCATCACCATCATCATCATCCTTGGAGCTTTGGCCAATGGTTTTAAGCTGTATTTTTCCAGTTCCCTGATGTTCTCTCCTCCTTGGTGCCACAGGAAATACGTTGTTGGTTCTGGAGTCTGGCTCTGGAGTCTGAGTTCAAATGTGACTAACTGCGACCTTGGGCAAGCCCCTTAACCTCTGTCTCCCTCAGTTTTCTCAAATGTAAAACAGGAGTAATAATAGGACCTACCTCCCTGGGTTGTTGTGAGTAGCAATGGAGACAATCATGTGAAAGGGCTTAGCAGAGTATCTGTTACTTTGTGGGCTTTATAAAAATAAATGAGAGCTGTTTTGTGCTTGACATTGTCATTATTATCACCTCAGCCCCTGAAAAGGCAGACTGGGAAAGGAAACCCCGGAGCCAGGGGACAGCCCTAAAAACTGAGGAAGAATTTGCTAGAATAGCAGGAGTCTTGGGTTTATATGGGAGCCGGAGCTCTCCACCTGTTTACTTGTGTGACCTTGGAGAAATCACTTTTGTTCTCTGACCTCAGCTTCCTCATTTGGAAAACCAGGGGGTCAAGACTAGTCCACACCTATGAAGTCTCTTCTAGCTATAAATCCTGTGAAACTGTATGAATTGATAGGAAGTGAGGAAAGAATACATAAAGAATAGACACAAGACTTCCAAGGAGGGCAACAAAGTTCTAATTGACGGCAAAAAGCAACTATGTTCTCGCCATCTTTAGGTTCCTACACACTACTCAATCCCACAGCATCAGCTTTGGGGAAATTCCTGCTTAGAGATCTGGTCTAGAAGCCAAAAAGACCTGGGTTCAAATTTAGCCTCTGCCTCACGCTAAGTATGTGATCCTGGGCAATTCACCTAACACCTCAGTTTCTCCAGGAAACTCTAAAGGTTGCCAAGCAATTAATGATTTGCATTGGTACAGAACATTTCCTCACTGAAATCATAAGATATATATTATGCATTTGTAATTGCATGTATAATAGGCATGTATATAAATACATAAGAAGACTATATAATGTACAATAATTACTTTATTTTTTTTATTAAAGGCAATAGGGCTAAGTGGCTTGCCCAAGATTACACAGCTAGGCAACTCTTAAGTGTGTGAGCTCAAATTTGAACTCAGGTCCTCCTGACTCCAGGGCCGGTGCCCTATCCACTGCACCACCTAGCAGCCCCTAATGTGCAATTATTTTAATTCTGCTTAGACTATTTTATTCCTTTCATTTATTCTTGTTCTTTTTTTTGGAAAAAGAATTCCAATTGTAGACGTGGACAAAATTCATATGGGATGGGCAGGCACAGCAGATGGGTTGAAATCTCTCTCCCAAGAGGGAGCTTCCACATTGTTGAGATTCCAGCCGTACTGGAGTTTTTGAGTACTGAGCATACTTGTTAGTAAAAACTAAAACAAAATTCTGTTAATGTCCTTAAAAAAAACCCAAGGCCCAGAGAGAAGTGAATAACCCAAGAACATGTAGCTAATTAGTGACAAAACAAGACATTAGAAATCAAGTCTTATGGCTCTGAATCCTTTCCATTGCTTCTACAAACTATGATACCGGCTGCTGAAAGGGCAACTAAGTGTTGACATGGTTGGATGCCAGGCCTGGAGTCAGAAAGATTCATCTTCTTGAGTTCAGTCTGACCTCACACACTTCCTAGCTGTGTGATCCTGGGCAAGTCATTTAACCCTGTTTGCCTCAGTTTCTTCATCTGTAAAATTAGTAAGTTAGTTCTAGAACCAGAGTCATTCCAGAAATTTGAGTAATTGAGGTTTTCTTGGCAAAGAAGGAAATGGTTGAGGAAAAATGAAAAATTCTGACTTAAGTCTCACTATATCTATTTTGGCCAAAGAGAAAAACGTGCACGCTTTGGTGGTACCAAAGAATATTGGAATTCCCATTTTCTTATGTGTCCTTAGTGACCTCCCAAATCAGCTCTCAACAGTATCGATATTGGGAGCCAAGGCTAGATTGGTTAAGAATCATGATTCCACTCTACCAGGAGCCCACAAAGAGACTAAGGGGAATTAAGCCTCAGGGGAATTTCTAAAGGACCCTGTGAATGGAAGAAAAATAATTCTAACAATCAGGATCTGTGAGTTACCCTTTTGCAATATGAAATTCATAAGTTGGAACTCACTTTCCCCTGGACTCTATAAATCCTTGTGGAAAATAGGTCATAAATATTTTTTGGGGGGGTTATTTCATGCCAACTGTTATCACACTATCTTAGTAAAAGTTACTGGCTGATTAAACAGATCCTCAACTCATGGTCTTGGGTAAGGGAAGAAAAATGCATGTAAAGGTTTGAGATGATAGCATTCGTGAATTCTCTCCTCACCCCACCATCCCATTCCTCAGGGATCCTCCTAGAATCCTGAGGGCGATTGTGGACTCTTGCTCTGAAACCTGAGACCCATCTCAGAAAGTAGGAGCTGCTATCACCATTCTCTGAGCGTATATGGGCTGCACCACCATAGTAGAATCCATAAGAAGTCACACGCCCCTGGCACAAGCTCCAAGAACTTAGCATCACTTTGATTCCATGATGAAGCATGGCAATCAGACTTTGTTGGGGGTTCAAGGATCACATACACAGTCAACTGGAAAGACAAGCTTGGTTGCCTAGTTCCACCACTTTTCTACTCTCCCACACTACCTCCCAACCACAGAGAAGTTATTGAGAACTGTTAAGAATAAGGATAGATTCCACCTGCCACTAGGCAATATTTTCAGAGGTCTTTTTTTTTTTACCAGAGTTTTGTCAAGTCCACCTCATGGGCCGGAACTTGACCCTGAAATCTGCATGTAGCAGGATGGAGAGAATTTCCACCTCTCACTAATGGACCAGACTTCCCCTTCCCCTGGAGGAAAAAACCCAATGTCCAGTAATGAGCAATGAAACCACAGGCTCTGGTATAGGGTGTTTGATGTGGGGTGAGGAAGATCTGAGATGGAATCCTGCCTCAGATCATTTCTAGCTGTGTGAGACTGGACAAGTCCCTTCAACCTCCCTCTGCCTCAGTTTCTTCTTCTATAAAGTGAGTATAATAAGAGCACCTACTTCACCAGATTGTTGTACAGATCCAATGAGATAACCTGGGAAGTGCTGTGCAAACTTTAAAGTGTTATAAACACTAACTATTAGTATTAAAGCCAAATTCTTCTCTAACTACATAAGGAGAAAGGGTTATTCCTTCATGGCTGCTGTTTACTGAACAGAAAGGGGGTGGGGTGTGACTGTACAAAGGCAGAGGATGAGGAACATTTTAGAGAGTGGGAATCACAACACAGTGGAAAATAGCTATGGTGGTGTAGTTTATGTCTGAAGATGCTGCTACTGACCTGCAGTTCTGACAAGGAGAATGTCAGAGCTTAGAATATCAACCCAGAATGTCAGAATCAGAAAGAACCTTAACCAAAGACATAGAAAGTCAGAGCTGGAAGGAGACTTAGAACATGAGAATGCCAGAGCCATGGGGGACATGAAATGACAGAGCTAGGGGACACCTTAGAACACAGAACTTAGAATGTCAAAGGTAAGAGGGAGCTCTAATCAAATGAGACCATAAAAAGTCAGAAGGGGGAAAAAAAAACCTTAAGACATAGAAATATCAATGCTAGAAGGGACCTTAGAACAGAGACTACCAGAACTAAAAGATCCCTTAGAATCAATCTGGCAATCAACAGTCTTTAAGGACCTACCAAGTGCAAAACAATGTAGAGGGTAGAAATAGAAAGGCAAAAGCAAACAGTGCCCATCCTCAAGTAAATAACTTTCTAAGCACAGGGAAACAATAAGGATCCACAAAAGCAAACACAAGATGTGGACAAAGTCAAGTTAAAGAAATCTGGGGGCATCAGCAGATGGTAGGGGGTGGGGACATGGTAGGAAAGACTTGATGAAGGTTGGCAAGGAATTTGGGTTCTGGAGAAACTTAGGATTCTAAGAAGCAGAGCTAAGAGAAGGCATTCTGGGGATAGGGCACATAAAGCCCAGATAAGAAGGATAGAATGCTGTCAATGGGAATGTCAAACAGGCAGAATGTCACAGATGGAAGGGACTTTTGAATATGAAATATAAATCAGAATGGCAGACCTGGAAAGGACCTTAGAACCTAGAATGTCCCTGGGAGGGACCTTCAAATATAAGCTATCAAAGGTGGAAAGAACCTTCTAATGTGGAAATATAAAAGGAAAAACCTGGGGTGGGGGAAGTGGAATTCTTAAAATTTAGAACGTCATTTGTTAAATCTGTCAGGAATCATCAGGTACAACCCTTTTATTGTTTAAGATAAGGAACTGAAGCCCAGGTAAGGAACCACCTTAACCCAGTGCAGACTGCGGACTCTTATTTCCAATTTATATAACACCAAATTGCCTCCTCCAGTAAAACAAGTCATTGTACTCATTCAACATGTTTTGCCAGTCATTTACTGTACACCCATCGGGGCACACATTAAGGTAGGCATTGTGGGTTCACAAAAATATATATAAATCATATCCTTGTCCTAATGTAACTTCACAGCCTGGTAGTGGGTTTAAGAAGAGCCCAAATAGCCCTGAGATAAGGCAATGGGTAATAAGGGTCCCAGCTGGCATTACAGATGGTAAAGATCATAGGAAAATAACAAAGAAAGGGGTTTTTCGGTTAGCAGGGACTTGACTTCACTCATAGGCAGCTAGGTGGCGTAGTGGAGTCAAGAAAAAAATGAATTAGAGGGGAGCCTCAGACACCTCATTAACTGTGTGACCTTGACAAGCCACGTGGAACCTCTTTCAGCTTTAGCTTCCTCATCTGTAAAATGGGGATAATTATGGAATCTACCTTTCAGAGCTGTTCTGAGGCTCAAATAATTTAACATAGAAAAGTGCTTTTCCACTTTAAAGTCTTCTATAAATGTCGAATATATATATAAATATTTATATATGCTATAGCTCATATTTTAAAATATTAGCTATTATCCTTATCTTTCTACTGTTCATAATAATAATAATTGTTTTAAATTTTTAAAAGGTAATTTGACAAAATAAAAAGGTTAATATTTAACTTCAGTCTTTAAGGGAACTAGATGGCACAGTGGACCGAGAGCTGAGCTTAGAATCAGAAAGTCAGGAGTTCAAGTTTGACCCAAGACACCAGCTTCATGATCCTAGGCAAGGCATTCAACCTCTTTGCCTTTTCTAAAACTGGAAAATGGGGTTATAATATTACCTAACTTGCCAGGTTGTTGTGACTCTCAAATGAGATAATAGTCATAAAGCACTAACATAGTACCTAGTACCTAGTAAGTGTCTAATAGATGCATATTTCCTTCCTCCCTTAAAAGCATCCCTAAATAGACACTGAAATGATTCCATTAAGCACAATACATAATTATGTAAGTGAAACACATGGCAAATTTGGGAGTGTTACTTACAAAATAGTAATAACAGTTCCTAAAATAGAGAATAACGGCTCTTGTTCAATAGTGGGCTTGAAAAATGCTTATCTTACAAACTGGGGAGGGAGCTTATTCTGGGATCCATCCCTCCATTCTTCAGAGGGCTAAGTGACTTGTCACTGGTCCCACGGATTGTCAAAGCCAAGATTTGAACCTCTCCTTTCAAATAGTACAACATTATCCTCCTGCTTCTCCTTATGACTCTTGGAGGCGGCTGCCCAAACTAAGGGATGCCATCTGTGACCACAGCCCAAGCCTAAGCTGACTCGTTCCCCTCAGGGGATGGAGCCGCTTAGTTTGACCTCATTACTACAGGGCTCTGACCCAGCTGAGCTGGCAGACACAGCTCCAAGTGCCCTCATCTGACTGAGTGGGTCAAGAATACCACACCTGTGTAGGGCCATGGAATGACAAGCTCTCAGGGCAAGTAATGGAGAAGAGCAATAACCCAAGCCTGGAGGCAATGACTGAAGTCCCTTGTTTCCCCAGAAGACAAGATGCCCAGACCAGAGCAGGAACAGACAAAATGTCACATCCGTGTGAGGGAAGGCACCAATGCAGCTTCACCTTTCTAGCACAGGGCAAAGGTGTATTATCAGCTGGATGAAGATTGTGTTTTTCTTTATTAAAGTGATCTGAAATCCTGTGTCCACCAAGGTAAAGCTTCCTGTATCTGTTTCCGGCCCTCAGTACCAACAAAACAGGTAGCCTACCAACTTGCTGTTGGTACAAACCATTTCATGACAAAAACCAGAGGATCTCAAAAAGCCTGCTTCTTCCTATGTCCTAAATGAGGCTCTCTAGGCACCATATATCACATTTCTGTGGTTTATTAAAGCTTACACAGTCCTTTATTCACAAGAATCCTTTGAGAGAGGAAGAAAACTAAGTCCTGAGAGGATAGAGTTAGGTTTATGGTAATATAACGCCAGTTATAGGATCATGGTTATAGTCACATACAATCACAAACATAACGGCGCCCCTGCCCTGGGATTAGGAAGACCTGAGCTCAGACCTAGTCTTAGATACTTCCTAACTCTGTGACCCTAGACAAGTCACTTAAGCCTGTTGATCTCAGTTTCTCATCTGTCACTAAGTTGGAGAAGGAAATGGCAGACTTCGATATCTTTGCCAAGAAGGGGAATCGGATAGGACTACTCAACTAACCAACCAACAGCAACATCGTCTAATCAATGACTTGCTTGTGATCACATAACCAGTAGTTGCTGGAGCTGGGATTTGGACCCAAACCGTCTAACTTAGAAGCCAGTAGTAGTCTTTCCACTACATCAAGCAACCACCCAAAGCTATGGCTTCCAATTAAAAAAAGAGGTGGGGCAGCTAGGTGGCCCAGTGGCTAGAGCACCAGCCCTGGAGTCAGGAGGACCTGAGTTCAAATCTTACCTCAGACACTTAATAATTGCCTAGCTGTGTGACCTTGGGCAAGTCCCTTAACTGCATTGCCTAGTCTGGAATTGGACAAATATCTAGATTTTCACAAAATCGGGAAAAACCGATTTCATTCACTCAGGTAACCTGAATATTAATCCCTTCCACAATTCAGAGAATCAGTGACGACATGAAGACAGCATGGATTTGCTAAGAAGACATTGTGCCAGACCAACCTCTCTTCCTTTTTTTTGAAAGGGCTGCTAGAATGGGAAAGCAGGAAATATTGTGGATGTATGTATGTGCATAGTCATATACATACCATACACCTACAGACATGCATGCATACATAACATACATCAATAGTATGCTATTTATGAATTCAGCCAGGAATCTGGCAATGTCATAATGATAGCTACCTTATGGCTAAAGTAGGGAAATATTGAGCTGAATGACAGATAAATTCACAGCTCATTGACTCATCTGACCCAGAGAGTTGTTCAAAAAGGAAGTCTCTTCTAATATACTGTAAGGCTCTGTTCTAAATCTTAGAATACTCAACATTGTTATCGATAACTATGATGAAGACATGGGTGATATGATTACTAAATCCACAGGTGACTCAAAACTTAGAACACCAGCTAATGCTTGGGAATCAGCATCCTGAAAAATCTCAGGATATAGGTTGAGAGCTAGAAGAAATAAGGAAACAGGGACTCCTGAAAGCTTACATAATTCAAGGCTACACAGAAAATAAAGCTCCATGGAACTGAGATTTGAATTCAGGACTTTTGGCTCCAAAGTGGGTGTTCTTTCTAGAAATCATACAGCAACCAGGTTCCTCCCACCCTTTATTTTCATCCTTTGAGGGTTCTTCAATCTCTTTGATGTTGGTATCTCACCTTGCAGGACTGTTCCAAATCCACTCAAATTTTCCCTTCATGGACCCACCCCATTCAGATCTTTTCATTAATCCTGCATGGAAAATTCACCCAATGTGTTGAATGTCTTCCTCTAATCCCTTCTCATATTTTGTGCATATGAGCACAATTTGGGGCTGCTCATAGTCTATACCCCAATCTTACCCATTTTGTGGGGCATGATTATCCTTCCTGGTACTTTTGATGGGACTTTTTGCTGTTTGCAAGTTATCATTGCTTATCACCTGCAAAGGAAAGAGTTGTTCTCTTTCCATGGTCTTTTGGGTTACTTGTCATCTTGATTCTTCTGAGATCTCTCTCTGTTCTGTGATTTGTATAAAATCTTGAACTCCAGTTAAGGAAAAAAAAAGAAAGAAAGAAATTGTTACAATCACAGGATGAGGGATACATGGCTTAACTGAAATTCATATAAGGGAAAAAAATGACAGGGGTTTTAGTGGCCTAAAAGTTCGATATGAGACAAGAGTGTGAAGTGGTTCCCAGCTAATGTGATCTGAGGTTACATTAATAGATCTACAATGTTGACAAGACAGGATGCTGTTGTCTAGGCTGGTCAAAGTAACTCGGAATTATTGTGGAGGGGACCTTTCTTTGCATCAACAGCCTGTAGCATAGTGCCTAACGCATAGTAGGCATTTCATAAGTTCTCGTGGACATGTATTTAATTTAATTCTCCAAGCATTTGCTAAATACTTGCTATATATTGGGAGTTGCTAGATCGCACAATGGATAGAGGTTGGACCTTAAGTCAGGAAAATTCATCTTCCTGAGTTCAAATCTTCTCTTGGATACTTATTGGCTGTGTGATCCTAAGCAAGTTTCGTTGCCTCAGTTCCTCACCTGTAGTATATTGTTTGCTCACTTTTCAGTTGGGTCCCATTCTTTGTGACTCCATTTGGGGTTTTCTTGGCAAGAATACCAGAGGGGTTTGCTCTTACGACAGATGAGGAAACAGGCAAAGAGGGTGAAATGACTTGCCCAGGGTCATCCAGCTAATGAATGTTTGAGATTGGATCTGAACTGAGGTCCTCCTGACGTCAGAGTCAGTACTCTAGTCACTGTATCCACCCTGTTAAATGAACTGGAGAACCACTCCACTTAAAAAAAACCCCGACAACCCTCAAATGGAGTCACAAAGAATTGGACGTGACTGAAAACTATGGAACAGTAACAAAATGGGGTTTCGTGGACAAAAGAAAAAGAAAAAAAAAGAACAATCTCTGTCCTCAAGGAACTTCTAACTGTAAATTTAACATGTGCACAAATAAAAAGTGCAAGAGTATGTACCAATGAATACAAATAAATGGGATGTGAGGGTGTCTAATAATGGTGGGGGGGTGGGAATCTGATCTCTCTGAACACTTTTTCAATTCTGCATAATACAATTTTAAAATGGATTTTCATTTTCATCTTTATTTTTATATTGTTTAGTTTTCCCTTTGAATAATCCCCCTTCTCTCAAAGTCATTCTTATTTTTATTTTTTAATGATTTAAAAAAAAAGAAGAAAGCAGTCAGAAAAAAAATCAGTACATCAAACAAAAAACAATCTAACTGTCTGCAATGGTCCAAAGTCATGAACCCTCGCCTTGAAACAGGACTAAAGAGTGGGCGTCTCCTCCAGTCTCTTCTTTGGGACAATGTATGTTCTTTGTAATTTTGTACCATTCATTTTTGGGGGTTTTTTTTTTTTGTGTGATTTGTGATTTTCTTTGTTGGAGTCATTGTGTAGAACTGTTTTTCTTGAGGTCCTTCAGTTTGTATCAATTCATATAATTCTTTCAAAGCCTCTCTGGATTGATTCTTTAGTATTTCTTAGAACACAAGAATATCCTGGTATGTTCATGTAGCACACTTTGCTTGGCCACTCTTTAACCCATAGGCAAATATTTTTCTTCCAGTCACTTACTATTAGGAGATACAATTTAAAATTAACCAAATCCTGTCTAAAGAAAAGAACTCAGATCAGTAAAGAGAATTAAAATCATGTTATGCAAGGGAGAACTGAGGGAAACAGGAAGGTCTTTTCTGGAAAAGAGATGCCTTAGCCAAGTCTTGGGGTGACTGTTTTTAGGATTAGAATCATAAAATTAAGAACCACCAGAAACCTTAGAGTCATCTGATCCAACTCACTTGATTTTACCCATAAAGAAATAGAAGCTGGGTAAAATACCGTATTCCCATTGACACAGCTATTTCTTGGTGGAGCTGTAAGTATGGTGGGGAAGTTTGAAGCTCCCTGGCTAATCTGTGAGTTTATGTCTGGATGTTGGTGGATCTGGATCCTTGCCTATATGGAAAAGGTGGCTCCCTTGCTCTGTTTCCCTGTTCCTCCCTTAGCTGAGGTTAGTGGAGAGATTGATTCACTTGGATTCAGAATATTATTAAGAGCTAGGATCCAAAGAACTCTTTAAGGTTTGCAAAACACTTTGCACACTTGTCTTGTTTTATCCTCATAATAGCTCTGCAAGGTAAGGGTTATTATTATCTTTGTTTCATAGGTGAGAAAACTGAGGCTGTATAGGTTAAGTGATTTGCCCAAGATCACACAACTAGTGAGTATCTGAGGCAGAATCGGAACCCAGGTCTCCCAGCATGCTATCCAGCACTGTGCACTCTAACTGCCTACCACTTCTCATTGTGCAGTAGTTTTTCAGTCCTGTCTGATTCTTCGTAACTTTTTTGTCTTTTGCTTTTTTTTTTTTTTTTTTTTTTTTAGTTTTTGCAAGGCAACGGGGTTAAGTGGATTCTTTGGCTTTTTCTTGAAAAAGCTACTGGAACAGTTTGCCATTTCCTTCTCCAGTGTGTTTATTGAGGCTAGATTTGAACTCACAAGATGAATCTTCCTGACTCCAGGCCTTAGCCTCTATCTGCTTCACCACTTAGCTGTCTACCATATCACGTCATAATATGGTTTAAATCCTGATGGATATTGGCTCTGACCTTGCATAAGTCACTTAGGTTCTCTAAAACTCAGTCTCCTCTTCTGTAAAAGGGTAAAATAATATTTCTGCTGCATACCTCATATAGTTCTTTTTAAGATTAAATAAATATTTTATTTGTTCTCCAATTCCATACAATGGAATTCATTTAGCTCTTTTGAGGAGTAAATGGAATACTGTTGTACTTAAAAGAGAGGCAAACCTTACAAAGCTAGATAGATATTAACTATTACTGTGTTCACTTCTATTCCTTCATTTCTTTTCTGGTTTCCTCTCACATATTCCTGTACCCTCTGCATTATTCTCCCTCCTCATAGTCCCCCTAACTTTCTCTGTGCTTTACATGCATATTTATTCTCTTTCTTCAGAGAGACAGTCTAGACTAGAAATATCATTCTTGCAATCAGGAAGACCTGGGTTCAGTTTCACCTCACTTACTCACTATAGACCCTTTAGTAAGTCATTTATTTCTATGAACCAGACTTCTTACCTCCTAGGAATGTTATGTGAGTTTTAAATAAAATAAAAACATTAAGGTTTTACAAATATTAAAACCTAAATAAATGTTCCAATGTCAGCCTGGGTAGGTTTCTTTGAAGGGAGAAATTGAGCTAAGTGAAAGAGCAAGGGAATAAGATCACAGCATTGAAAGTTGAAAGATCAACTAGTCTAAACTCCTCATTTTATAAATAAGGAAACTGAGTCCCAAAGGCAGGAATCTTGGAGCTTGCAAGTAGCAGATCCCCAGTTTCATGTCTCCAGAATCAGTGATCTGACCTCTATACCATATCATTCTCTCAGGAATTATTGCCTCTGCTGAAGAGGTCCAAGATGGGAGGAGGGGAGGCTAGGCTGATTGATGCCTTGTAGCCTTCTACCCTGCCCCCTGACTCTTGCCCTGCTTCCATACCCAGAAGTCAATGCCCCTTGTCTCTGGTCTCATTATCCATCTTGCTCCCAAAGCAGTAACCCTTAGGACCTTGGTATAAATTGAAAGAATCACACTACCTACCACCTCTACCCACCCCACCCACCCCCTATCCCCAGCCTCCTTTAGGGAAAGGCATTGGCCTAACCACACTCTCCACTTCTGTCAGCATATTCTGCTCTTCTGGCCTCTGGAAAAACTGGGCATTCTGGTTCATAGATAAAGGAAGAGAGACGAGAGGCCAGAAGAAGAATGAAAAAGCACATGATATGGCAAGAAGGAGAATTGAGCCGATCTTAATTTTTTTAAAGGGGAGATGGTGCTGTGAAACTTATCTTGATTCTTGTCTTTCATCCTCTCTCCTCTTTCCTTAAAAGGGGTCAGGAATTGAGTCCTGTACCTTTAAGGCAGACAAAATTGGGAAAGAAAAACACTCCTTAGTTGGGGGTTAAAAAAGAAAGGCTTCAGTTTTTGCCATCATTGTTGTAATTAGTCCTTCCTTTTCCTTCCCTTGCCCCTTCTTCCCTTCCCTTCCCCTCTCCCTTCCCTCCCCTTCCCCTTCCCCTTCCCCTTCCCTTTCCCTTCCCTTCCCTTCCCTTCCCTTCCCTTCCCTTCCCTTCCCTTCCCTTCCCTTCCCTTCCCTTCCCTTCCCTTCCCTTCCCTTCCCTTTGGTTCTAAAGTCAGCCTGGGTAGATTTCTTTGGAGGAGAAGCTGAGCTAGGGGAACAGAACAAGGGATTCACAACATGTGATGAAAGTTGAAAGATGGTCTAGTCCAAAGCCCTCAGTTTACAAACAAGGAAACTCAGTCCCAAAAGCAGTCTGCAGTCATATAGCTAGCAAGTAGCAGATCTGGTATTGGAATCCCATTTCCTTCACTCCCAAATCAGTGCTCTTACCCTTGCACCAACTCTTTGTGAACCCTTTTGGGGGGGTTTCTTGGTAAAGATATTGGAGTGGCTTATCATTTCTTTCTCCATCTCGTTTTGCAGATAAGGAACAGAGGCAGAAGGGGTTAAGTGACTTTGACTTGCCCAAGGTCACACAGATAATAAATATTTGAAGTCATATTTAAAGGCGTTTTCCTGATTGGAAGCCCAGTGCTCTGTGCCAAAAAGCAGAATAAAACTCCCAGCTCTGGGTGCTGGATCACAATTCTGTTGCCCATTTGTGTTGCCCAGACACATTTAGCTAATATCTTCAATAGACAAATCACAAATCTCCCCTGGAGAAAACTCCACTCTCCACTCTCCCAGCCCCATGATGCTCCCATTAGCTCCATGGGACTCCAGTTGGCTCTCTAAGGAGCTAGGGAACCTGGGGCTGGGATTCCCACTTAGTGTTCAGCCAGAGTCTTGAATTCAGATTGTAGGGAATGAGAGGGGAAATGTGCTGTCATGTAAGAGGAACAGATAGTCATCCATTGTAGCTAGTCTGTGAAGCAAGGTACAGTATAGGAAGCCTGGCAAGGGAGGGTCTTCTAATCAGATTTGTGAAGTTTATATTTTCACCTAGAGGCAATGGGGAATTGCTGAAGCTTCAAGAGCAAGAAAGAAACATGATCAGACCTATGCTTGTCTAATATCCCTTTGGCAGCTGGTGTGGAGGATGGATCAGAGAGGGGGAGACTTGAGGCAAAGAGATCAATTGAGAAGCCCTCACAGTGGTTTGGGTGAGAGGCCAGGATGACCTGAGCTCAGTTTGTGACCTAGAAGTGAAAAGGAAGGCCTAGATGGAAAACATTAATGTTTGTTGATTTGATTTCGATTGAATTGAATTGGCATAGTGTAATAAGCAATGGATTTGGAGTCAAAGGGTCTGGATTAAGAGAGAGACCTGAGCAAGGAAGGTCCCTCTCCAGTCCCCCTTCTGTAAAATGAGGTTTGACCAATTGATCTCTAAGGTCACTCCCTTCCAAGTCTAAATCTTAAGATTCTATGAATGGAATGGAATGGCTTTCTCTCCTCCTAGAGCCTGGGGCTACTCCCAGGCTGAGCTCCTAGGGTGTCTTTCCAGAGGAAGTGACATTTGAGCTGGGCTTTAAAGGATGAGTTCCAATCCAACAGGAGAAGAGGAGGAAAGAAGGCATTCTAGGCGTAGGATACAGTGAAAGTAAAGAAATGGAGGTGTGAGAATGTGGGGTTTGTTTGGAAGGACAAAGTCTGATATAGTGTGAGTTTAGGGGGGCAAGATGAAATTAGGCTTGGGAAGGAGGCTCCTTCTGGAAGCCCTTATTCAAAGTCTAGGCCTATGTCTCCCAGCCCATGTCCCAGAATTCAAATTTGTTGGCCTGAAGTCCAAAGCCACAATTGCCAGGGTCCAGGTGGGTCCTTTAGGGATGCAGCTCTTCCTCTGACCGCCAGAGGGAGTATCTATCCCACAGCTGCTGGCTGGGACTTAGGGCACCCAAAGTTGAAGAGACTTTGCTGTCCAGGCCCAGCCCCCCATTTGTCCTCCTGGACCACAGCGTCAGCTTGGGGGCCACGGTTTGTGTTCCTAACTCACCCATCCTGTTTAATTGTAATCATTGCCAACATGCAGAACTCCAGGATCTCCAAGAACTTAGAGAGACTCAGTTCTCTCTCTACAGAGAGAGATGGAGAAAGTGAGACAGAGACAAAAAGAGAGAGGGAGGGAGAGAGAGAGTAAGACAGAGACAGAGAGACGCAGAGGAAGAGAGACAGAAACAGAGAGATGAAGAGACAGTGACAGAGTGAGAAACGGACTGAGACAGAGACACACATACACATAGAGAGACAGAAAGACACAGAGACACAAAGATGATCAGAGAGACAGACAGACCTCAGAGAGATGGAGAGAGTGAGAAAGAAAAAGAGACAGAGATGGAGAGAGAGAGAGTGAGAAAGGGACAGAGACAGAGAGATACAAAGATAATCAGAGAGAGAGGTAGAGAGAGTGAGATAGAAACAAGAGACAGAGATGGAGAGAGAGAGAGAGAAATGATGTAGAGAGTAAGAGACAGAAAGAGGCAGAGAAAGAGATGGAGAGAGTAAGAGACAGAAAGTGGCAGAGAGAAAGAGGGAGAGAGGGGGGAGTGAGAGACAGAAAGAGAGAGATGGAGAGAGAGAGCAAGAAAGGGACAGAGACAGAGACACAAAGATACTCAGAGAGAGATGGAGAGTGAGACAGAAACAAGAGAGAAATGGAGAGAGAGTGAGACAGAGACAGAGAAGGGAGAGAGAGAGAGAGAGAGAGAGAGAGAGAGAGAGAGAGAGAGAGAGAGAGAATGAGAGATATGGAGAGAATAAGAGACAGAAATAGGCAGAGAAAGATGGAGAGAGACAGACAGATGGAGAAATGGAGATAGTAAGAGAAAGATGGAGAGAGACAGAAAGAGGCAAAGATGGAGAGAGAGAGAGAGAGAGAGAGAGAGAGAGAGAGAGAGAGAGATTTGGAGAGATTTGGAGAGATTCTGGCGATAATCTAGTCCAATTCTCCCGTTTTGCAGATGGAAAAACTGAGGCCCAGATAAAGGAAGAGACTTGCCCAGGATCCCACCGCAAGGAGGTGGAGGGGCTTAGGACCCAGACTTCAAACCCAGGACCTCCTGCCTCCTTTCCTGGGGGACCCAAGCAGCGCGATGGGTGGGGGGACCCAAGCGGAGGGGTCCTTGGGGTGGCGGGGATCGGGGGCGGCCCCTGGGGCGGGAGGCGCCGCTGGTGGCGGGGGCCAGCGGAGCGTGTGCCAAGCACACCTGAGTCAGCGGGCGCCGCCCACCCGGCCCGCAGCGTCTGGCTGCCCATCTTGTGATATTTCGCTTCCCGGGAGCCCGCTCCGCTGCGCTCCGGAGGCAGCTCGGCAAACAAGCCGGCGACAGATTGCGGCGTGGCTCATTCCGGGGAAGGACGCCAAATCCCCCCCGCCACCCCCTCTTCTCCCGCCCCTTCCCTCTCGGCCGACCCCGGCCTCAGCTCCTGGGGGGAGGAGGGCTCTCCCCTCAACTTCCTTGGCCCGGGGTGGGGGGCGGGTTAACGAGGTACCCGAGTCCAAAAAGGGGGGGCAGGGAATGGAGTCTGCCGCTCCCCCGCCAGCAGGGGGCGCCCCACGGAGACTGCGTTGGGGTGGCAAGACTCCAAGTCTTGCCACCCCAAGGACCCCCTCCGCTTGGGTCCCCCACCCATCACTCCGCTTGGATTCCACAGGAAAGGAGGCAGGAGGTCGCTGGGTTTGAAGTCTGGGTTCTCATCCCCTCCACCTCCTTGCAAGGGTGCTCACGGAGAAACTGAGGCAGCGACAACACAGAAAGCTAGAGAGAGGAGGGAGGCAGCGAGGCGCGGGGAGAGTAAGAGACCAAAAGAAGAATGAATGAGAGAATGCAAGAGAGGACGAGAGGGAGCGGGCGCTTTGGCTAGAGGAGAGAAGTGGGCAGGCAAGGGGCAAGAGCAGGTTCCGGCAGAGGGTAAAGGAGAGTGGCCAAAAGGAGGAGGAAGAGGAGACGGGCAGGCGTGTAGCCGGCAGAGCAGTGAGGGTGCTGGGTCTTCCTTCTCGAAGGAAACGGGACATCAGGGGCGATGCTATGACAAGCAAGTGATTTGGATTGGAGTGAGGAGGTGCTGTGCCTCAGTCTCTCCTCCAGAGCCATCTGGGTCCCGTGGCCAGATAGGAATCGGGGCGCCTGGAGACGGCCCTGGATGCGAGGCAATCGGGGTGAAGTGATTTGGAGCCGAGTCAAGGGTGCTGTGCCTCAGTCTCTCCTCCAGAGCCATCTGGGTCCCGTGGCCAGATAGGAATCGGGGCGCCTGGAGACGGCCCGGGATGCGAGGCAATCGGGGTGAAATGACTTGCCCAAGGTCATGCTAGAAGAGAGATGGGAAGAGAAAGGAGAGAGACAAGAGGAGTAGAGAAGCGAGAGGAATCGAGGAGGCGAGTGGAAAGGAGGGAGGGGAGGAGAGAGGAGGGTGGGGAGGAGGAGGAAATGAGGAGTTTCCTTTGGACACCCAGAGAAGCAGCCCTAGCTAGGCTGGGCGGGTCTCTGAGCTGGGGGGGCCAGGGCTGCGCAGCAGATGGCTCCTGGCGGTCCCAGCCCATGCTCAGTCGTGGCGCCGCTTGGCATCCCTTCCTCTCCCCAGTCCCCCCCCCCCCCAACTCCACCCTCAGTCTCCCAGCGTGAATGGCTGCTCCCAGCTGGCTGCCGTGGGGCCAAAGGGGTGGACCGGCGGGCCCCTGGGTGGCGGAGGAGCTTGGGGTTCCAGCCTCCTGCCCCCCATTCCCCACCACCCATACAGAGCCCTGAGGCCCCAGTCCCTGCTGGAGCAGAGGACTCTGGTAAAGCAACCGCAAGCGATGGAGAGAGAAGCCCGAAAGAACGTGGCTGCCTTAATACTAATTAATAATAATTATTCTGCCATAACAAAAGGGAGCAGGGAATCCAAGGGGGGGTTGAGTGACAGGCTGCAGAGCGAGAACACTCGGGAGCCAGAGACTCAAGATGGAACCCTGAGGCTGGTCCTCACTGCTGTAGTGACCTTGGGCCAGTCATTTCACCACTTTAAGTCCCAGGTCTAACAAACACAAAATCGGGGAATTGACCCAGAAACGCTCCCTAAGTCTTCTCCTAGCTCCAAACCCTATCATCATGATTAATTATTTTAAAAAGACGTCTGCAGGCGGACACACACCTTCTGCTTTCTAGAGCCAGGGAGATGGGCAGGGATCCTAGAACACAAGGGCCCCTCCAAGTCAGATCTCCTGGGGAAGGGTGGGGAAAGGAAAATTAAGGAACGTCTCGGCTGGGGGAGGGCGGAAAGCTGAGAGCTATAAAAATACGGACTCCATCCTCTCCCCCCCCCCCAGGCCCCTAGGGGACGAAGGTGTGTGTCAATGGATGTGAATGGAACGGGGTGAACCCGAAAGAGGGTTCCCTACCTTTCTTCCCAACCCCTGGAGAGTTTTCTCCATAAGAACCGAGTCTGGATAGAACTAGGTCCCTGGCAGCGGTAAGAAGAGGCTCGACTTGGTGGAGGGATGGGATAGGAGGGGCAGGGTGGGGAGGGGGGGGGCCTGCTCCAGCCCCCCCATCTGTCATTAAAGGGTTAAGTAATGGAGCGAGGGAGGAGCCAGAGGGAGGAGAAAGGGGGGTGCGGGCTAGGGAAGCGCTTCCCTGCTGTCCTCACTCTCCCAGGGCTAGTGGCTGGGGCGGACCGAGCCCAGGACCCGACTGCCCTGCCCGGGGTGGGGGTGGGCGCCGCCGCCGCCCGTCCCATCTCATCCTGTCCGGTCCTGTGCCCTATACGTCGAGGCTGATGGCTCCCCCTGAGCCGCGGAGCCCGGGGGGCGCAGGCTAGAGCCCAGCCTACAGCCCCTACCCCCCCACAATCGAGGGGTTCGGAGTCCAGTCCCGCCCCTAGCCCCGAGCCGTAGTCTCCGAAGGGGGCCAGGGAGCGCGTGGGAGCCCCCCCCCACACTGCTCCCCACCCTGCCCCGCCCCGTCCCCTCCCCCAGCTCCGAGACAAGATGCTCGCCTGGCTCCGGCGCCTGCTGCAAGGTAAGACTGCCCCGCTCCGCCCGGGCTGAGGTGGGGGCTCCCCAGGGGCCAGGCTGTGGGGGAGGGAAGGAGAAGAGGGGCAGGAGGGTGGGGGGGTCAGAAGAGGAAGGGGGTGGAGAAAGGAAGAGTGGGAAGAGACGGGGGTCGGTGCAAGGGGAAGGGGAGCTCTGCGGCCTCGTAGTCTGGCTGGGGACCCCCAAACTCGCTCAGGGGCCAGGAGGACACGGGGAGGTAACCCGGGCATCCGGCCCGCTGGCCCCCCGCGGCTGGGGACCTGAGCCCGCAGACGCGGGCGGGGAGCTGGCTCGTGACTGGGGAGCTCCCGGGTGCCCGCGGAGGGCTGGGTCCAGGCTTGGCCGGGGCACAGCGGGGCAGAGCAGGTCCTGCCGTCCCGGCTTCGCCTGCTGTGGGGTGAGGGCAGTGCGGAGAGGGGGCGCCGAAGACTCGGCCGGGCCCGGAAATCGCCGACTCAGCAACTCCGGGGCGACCGGTGTGTAGCTTTGCTTTGGTCTCCGCACCTCTGGTCACCTGGGGGGGGGGCTTCTGAGGAACTGGGGAGACCTAGCAATGGGCACCCGGGCAGCCAGACGGGCCAGAGAGCTAAGGGGGGGGGTGCCGGAGGCAGCGGCTGGGGTGGGGTGGGCAGCGGACAAGAGGGTGGCTCAGGGTCCGAGAGAGGAGACAGTGGGGCACTGGTAGGAGAGGGTGGCCGGGAAGAGGAGAACCCGGGGGGGAGGGTATTAGAGGAATTGAGGCAGGGACACCCCGTGTCTAATGTCCCCGCTCTCTGAGCTAAAGAAAGGCCTGGGTGGTAGGGGTTACACTTGGCACTGAAGCCCAGGCGCTGGGGTGAGGGCAGCCAGGAAGTCAAAAGAGAGCAGCTGAGATCAAGAAGTAATAACCGCTTGTCTCCCTTTGGAGCTAATTCGATGAATTTTTGGAAGGTTCCCCCGCCCCTGGCTCAGGTGAGGCCAACCTTTTGTGCGCACCTGTCCTCGTCATCTTCATTGTCACAGGATTTGGAGTCTCGGGGCTGAGGTTCCAGGAACTAGCTAGGCCTAGGCTCTTGGGGGTGGGCAGGCTGGGCCTGGACAGCAAGGGAGGGTGGTGGAACCCCACAGTGGGGTAGAAGCCCTGGTAAATGAAGTATTGCCATTTTTGTCCCCAGTCCCTCATCACATTAGGTGCCATCGGGGCCCTCGGGTGCCTGTTTATTTGGGGGGATTCTATTCTGGCAGAGTGAGAAACTGTTTGAGGTGGCTCGGAACCTCACCACCCTCACCAGCGTCACTGCCTTCCTGGGTCGATGCGTCAGCGCCACCACCTCCACCTCCGTCCCTACTCCTCTCCCACCTCCTTTGCCCCCTCAGCATCTGCCTGGCAGAAGCCCGGGCCCTTAGCCCCCTGCCTCTCCCCGGGAAGTGCCATGAAATCATTGGCACGTTGAGCTTCTGAAGTTGGTCCATGCAGACCCCGGCTCTTGACTCTTTAGACTCAGCGACTGGCTGGGACCCCTCTTCAGTGCTGTTGTTTCTAGGCCCTGTGCTCAGTCACTAGCCAGCTGGCGCTTCATTTTCCCAGCATCACCGACTTTCCTTTCTTCAAATTTGAGTTTAGCTCCTTCTCCTGACCAAGTCCCTTTCCTTCCTTCCCAGGATCCCAGTCTCAGGGATTCTGGACTTTTTAAAGCTAAAGGTGGAATCCGAACCCTAGGATTTTCTCCGAGCCTCTTCCCTGCCTCCAAATCCTTGCTGTCGGGGATAACAAGGACCTGAGTCTTCACCCTGGTGGCCACACTCTTCATACCCCAACTTTCTGGGACCTTCCATCCCCCTTCATGTTTTTCTGAGAATTTGTGACCTAAGCTTCCCTTGCTAGAGGAATCATGGGGTCCCAGATTTAAAGCCGGAAGGGTCCTTAGATGTCATTGAGTTAAACTCTCCCACTCTGCAAATGAAGACACTGAGACCCGTAGTAAAGTGACTTCCTCAGGGTCACCTAGCTGATAAGCATCTGGGGTAGGATTTGAACCCAAGCTCTCTAGACTCCATTTCATTGTTCCATCCACTGTGGCACTGTCTTTCATCAAGGGCACACCTGCCATTCTCATAGTCCCACAGAGGATAGTCTGTAGACTTCCAAATTGGCCATGCCTCACTGGCCCTGATGGCTCCCGTCTGACTGCCGGAGCCCAGGGAGATACAAAATAAAAGAAAACTCCAAATCTTGGCCATTTCCCTCTGACACTCCTCTGTCAGCCTGGCTCAGTATTGCAGCCTTGTGCTGTCCCCCTGGGCCTGGGGGGGGCCCAGGTTCTCCGCCACCTGGTCTCCATGGGCACCGTTCATCCCAGTTCAGGGCTGGTCTGTCTCCAATGAAGCGACCAGAAATAGACTGTAGTACTGTACTGGTTCGGCACTGAGCAACCATTCCATTGCCTTCATCTTACAGAGGAGGAAGCCGAGGCCTGTGCAGTGAGTTCTAATTGGTCCAATGGTTCCACAACTATGAAGTTCAGATATGAGTGAAGGCATCTTGCCTGGGCTCTATGTTCTCACTAGTTGGAGCAGGCTTCCTCCTGGGTCTCATCTTGATTCTCTTCTCCATCTGATAACCACCCCTTAATCTCTAACCTCTCCCCACTCCCAGAATGGAGGCATGGAAAAAGAAGGGAAATGGTGTTTGGGGGATCCTGGGAGGACTTTCCTTTGCTGTGAAAAGCTTGATGAGCTAACCTACCGCACCACCATCCTACCTGCAGTCCCACATTCAGGATTCTCCAAGAGGCTATGGAATGACACAATTGTCTCAAGAGTCTTTATAAAAAGCACCCGAGAGGGGAAGAAATGGGGGTGGAAGGGTTGTAAGGAGCAAGAGAGGAGAAGAGAAAATAAGAGAAGATGTAAGCATAGAAGGAATGGTAGGAGAAAGGAAGGAAAGGAGGTGGGGCGAGGGGAAGCCAAGAAAAGGAGAGAGGAAGACCAGTGTGGGGAGAAAGGGGTGCTTCCTAGACATCAGCTGCCACTAACCAGGAGCTGGGCTGAGCTGGGCCTGGGGGCAGAGGCGCTCTAAGCCCCCACCTTTCCCTCCGCCCGGCCTCCAGTGAGAGCCCGCAGCCTGAATTATGGATGAAGCTCCTTGGGTTACAGCCACTGTACACGGGCAAGGACTAGAAATGGCATGAGCCACAGCTCTGCAGCAGCCGCCAAGGCACCCCTCCCCCAACCTCTGCTCCACCCCCCACCCCCCGTTCCCTCTCACAGCCTAGCCCCGGTTCTGTGAACCCAGACCCTTTCCAGGTTTGATGAGAAGGCAGAGAGTGGGACTGCTCATTGGGGAAATTGGGGCCAAGAAGCCCCACGGTGTAGACAAAGGACTTTGAATCTGGAGAATCCCAGTTAAGCTACTATGTGACCTTGGGCAAGTCACTGTCTCAGTTTCCTCAGTTGTCAAATGAATATGTTGGTCCTGATGACCCTCCCGTGACTCCCAGTCCAACAGCTTTCTATGGGACTGGGGTGCTGGGAAATTCCTCTTTTGCCTTCCTTTTCCCTTGAGGGAGGAGAGAAGATGAGTTCGGGAGGAGGGGGAGACAGCTGTCCTTGGGGTGGACGAGGTAGAATTGTGAGATGAGGGAGCAAGAGGAAAGGCCTGACCACCATTGCTCTCCTCCAAGCAAGCCTGCCCTTAGACAGTGGATGCAGCCAGGACTGAAAGGAACATGCCCTTTATCCCTCCTTCCTGTGACGATTGACAGGCTTTGAGGCTAAAGGAGAGAGAGAGAGAGAGAGAGAGAGACCGAGAGAGGCCTTCTAATCTGGGAGAGCCTTGGCAAGCCTCGAGATCTGGGTAGGATTAAGGGATCAGGAGAGGAATTTGGCTTCCTGGAGTGCCAACCCCAAGGGGAAGCAGCCTTAAGGAGGGGGTAGGAAAGTCACAGGGCTTGTTTCCACTGAGACAATGTCCCGCCGATCAGAGAATGCAGGGGCCCGACCGAAGCCCCATGTCGGCCTAGGGGCTTTAGCCGCCCCACTGTGGGAGTGATGGAGAGGGGGTGAGAGACTCGCCCCCCACTCACCCCATGCAGCTCCCGAGAACCGGGGAGGAGAAAGTGATCGTGAAACGCTGCTCGGGGGAGGGGTGAGAAGGGCCGAGCAGCGCGGAGGTGGTGTGAACGAGTGGAACAGCCGCCGCCTGTGTCACTGAGGATTACATCACACCCCTGCCTACACACACGGGGCCCGGCACCCGCTCCCACGAGGGGGGACGGCGGGGGACATCCAGAACATGCACACTCGTGTACGGGCCTGGACCTCTGGGGGGGCTCCGACACAGGCGCTGGGAGCCCATCCAAGGGAGCTGTCCGACAGCCACGGACCCCGGTCCTCCCAGGCGCGCAAGCCCGGAGCAGCGGGGGCTCACACCTGCCTCGGCTCCTGGTGCTCCACCGTCTCATTGATAAGATGCTGCGGCGTTGCCTCGGGGGTGGGTGATGCCGTGGAGATAAATATGGCCGAACTGGCAATATCAGGTACAGAACACCGGCGGGCCAGGAGAGAGAGAGACCTGCGAGCCTACCAAGTGACAACCCAATGACCTAAATCCTCTTTGCATTCATGTAGTGGTGGGAGCAGTGGCGAAGGGAACACCTACAAATTCACCCCAAAACACAATGAGCCAGGCACCCTCCTAAGGACACTCAACCACAGAGAGACAGAATGATGGGATGAGGAAGATTTGCATCCTCGCTTTGAAACTTGCCCTCTGGCTGTCCCTGGGCAAGTCGCTTCATTTTGTGGAGCGTGACTCAGTGTCTTCATTGAAAAAACTGGAGACAAGACGAGAATAGCAGTAGGGCTTTAAGAGTTGTAAAAAAGTTTTGCACACATCATCTCGTTTAATCCTTACAACGGCCTTGTGGGTAGGAAATATGGAAATAGGGACTCTTAATACCTGCAGCTCTACCTTAGAGGGTTGTGGAAAAGACCAAAAGAGATAGTGTACGAATAGCACTTTGAAAGTCTTGGAGTGATGATGATTATTACTACTACAAATAGCTACACTAGCTATCTATTGCAATGCCATACGCTCCTTCCATTTGATTCCCACAACCAGCCTAAAATCTAGGCATTATTATGCCCCTATTTTACGGATGGGGACACTGAGGGAATTTAATTGACTTAGCCAGAGTCCCATAGCTAATAAGCAGGTCATACCTGAAAGATCTGAACTTAGATTTTCCTGACTTCAAGTCCTGAACTTTATTCACTTGACACAGTCTAGATAACTCTACTGTGATTCTCTTTTTACCTTCATCACCTCTGTTTTAAAGATTAGGGAAGACAAATGGAATGATTTGCCCAGGATCACAAAGCTAGACTGGGGACGGAAGAGCAACTGCAAGTCTAGTGTATTGTCTTTCCACAGGAATAGGGAGTAGAGTGCTCTCTGTAGACAAGAGATGGGTGTTATTTCTAGATGCATGGGAGAGGGTTTACACTAACTCCTGGTGAGTGAAAGGATGACTTTTGTGGAACAAAATGAGGGTAGCTAGGGAGCCAGAAGGATCATGGACCTAAATTTGGAAGGAACCTGAGAAAACTGAAGCCTGGAAAGGTGTTGTAACCCTCTGAAGTTAGTAAAAGGGTGGGATTTCAATCCAGGTCTTCTGTGAGTAGTTCTGCCAGTCCATGCCTTTCTCTCCCTCCAGGTCCTGCCTCAGCCTGCCTGCTGCTCCTGCTGCTGGCTCTGCCTCTAGTGGCCCCTACCTGTCCCATGCTGTGCACCTGCTACCTCTCCCCACCAACTGTGAGTTGCCAGGCCAACAACTTCTCCGCCGTACCCTTGGTCCTGCCTCCCCACACCCAGCGCCTCTTCCTTCAGAACAACCTCATTCGCTCTCTGCGGCCTGGCACCTTTGGCAGCAGCCTACTCACCCTGTGGCTCTTCTCCAACAACCTCTCCACCATCTACCCTGGCACCTTCCGACACCTGCAGGCCCTAGAGGAATTGGACCTCGGGGACAACCGGCACTTGCGTTCCCTAGACCCTGACACCTTCCAGGGCCTCGAACGGCTACAATCCCTCCACCTGTACCGCTGCCAGCTCAGCAGTCTGCCCAGCAACATCTTCCGGGGCCTGGTCAGCCTACAGTACCTCTACCTTCAGGAAAACCAGCTGCTCCACCTTCAGGTAAGCCCCTTTGCCATGCCCATCCTGCCCCTCACCCCAACTTCCCTTCTTTTTGTCTTAGCTATTGATCCTCTTGTCTCTGTGCCTCCCTGCCCTTTCTCCCTTTCTGTGACTGCTCTATTTCTATTTCCCTGAGTAGGTGTCTCCATCCTTTTCCTTTCCTTTCTTTTCTGTCTCTCTCTGTCTCTGTCTCTGTCTCTGCCATTAGCTCACCCTCCCTTCCCCTGCCTCTCTCTCTCTCTAGTATCTCCACCCACTACTCACTTCCTTCCCTTTGCTTCATTCCTTTCCTTTATCTTTTCCTCCCTTTTCTTTCTTTTTGCATCTTTCTTCTCTCTATTCCTTTCTCTCACTGTTTCAAATCATTTTCTTTCATTTGTTTTCATTTTCTCCTTCTCCTTCCTGACCCCTTCTACCTTTTCCTTCCTTCTGTTCACTTTTATCCCTCTCTCCTTCTCCCCTTCCCTCTCTTCTCCCCTCCCTCAAATTCCTATTCTACCCTCTTTGCTCTTCCCTTCTTCCTCCTCCCCTTCCTTCTTTCCTTTTCTCTCTCCCCCTTCCCTTTCCCCATTCCTTTTGCTATCTTTTCTTTTTCCCTTCCTCCTCTTCCTTTTCCTCTCCCCTCCCCTTTCCTTCCCTCTCTCACCTTTCTTTCCTTCTTTCCCCTTCCCTTTCTTCTCTTCCCCTTTTCTTCCTTCTCTCCTTTTTGCCTTTTCTGTATTTTTTTCTGTATCTCTCAGTGCTTCACTGTCTCTCCCTTCTAATCAACCTTCTCTTCATTCTCCCTTTCTCCTCTGGTTGCATTACAAAAATCCTTTGATACTTTCTTCCTTCCCATATAGTCTTCAGAGGCCAGCACATGGAATATGGGGGTAGGTTGGGGAGGTGGGCAGAGCAAATGGAAGAGATGATCTCATCAAAGGCCTCTTCCCACCTCAGATTTACTGGATAACTTGGGGGGGGGGGGATGAGAGAAACAAAAAAAAACCCTTTGTCTTTCCTTTGCTTCCGTTTCTGCTCCTGTGAAATGGGCAAAGAATCATCCCAAGCCTTACTCTATCCGTCTTGGTGGAAGGATTAAGCATTAAAAGTAGAATGGTGTTAAGCTTCTAGGAGAACAGTGCTTTTGGAAATTGAAGGAATAGCAACTATAGCTATTATTAGTTTTATTAATATTATTATAAAAATGATTAACATTTCTTTTCAACCTGATTTTTTTCCTATTTTGTCCACCCCCTTCCCTCCCCAAAGTCACAACACACCCTCTAAAACCACACCCAGAGAAATAAAATTTGGAAAGGTTGCTGCTTTTGAGGGTGTGTTGGCAGCAGGGGAGTGGGGGAGGGAGGTACTGATTCATTCCTGTACTTGTATGAATCCAAAGGGCCCAGCCTGTCCTCTCACTTTGGGGCAGAGGCTGAAGGGGGTGGTGCCGTCCTTGACCACACTGGCCATCTAGATATAATGGAAGCTGCCGCAGAGCATCACTTAGTAGAATGCGGGGCCTCATCTTGGACTCTCTCCAAGGGAAGTTGGTACTGATATATGGAAGGGGCCTCCTCTGTCAAGTACGTTTGCTTGTAAACTGTGGATGCCAGAGACGGGAGTAAATCAAGATTTCTAGATTTCAAGTCTAGATGTGAACTCCGCCATTTTTACCCTCTGGAAACCCGGGGCAAGTCCACCTCCACTTCGGTTTCCTCATCTCGAAAATGAGGGACTTGGATTAGAAGTTCTCTAGGATCTTTTCCAGTTCTAAATATCTGGACCTATGATCCTATGTCCTAATATCCACCCCCACCCCCCAAAGGGGTGACCCAAAGAGTCTTTCTTGGGTTTTTTTTTAATTTAATTTACTTACTTTGAATTTTACAATTTTCCCCTTAATCTCACTCCCCCCCCCCCCCCCCCACAGAAGGCAGTCTGTTAGTCCCAAAGATTCTTTCTGGATCCCTCCTCCCTCCCAGACCATGAAAACCTAGATCCGAATCCTCTCCTCGGGCCCAAAGTGCACACTTCCCGCTTCCTCGTGTCAGCCACTGGGATTCTTTCTTGATCTACATTGGGATCCCAACAGTATTGGAAGTTTCCTGGATCCTTTACCCTTCAATGTCTCAAGCCACTACAATCTCAGGTTGCCACCTGAATTGTTGAAAAACAAAGTGACTTGCCCAGGGTCATTACAGCAAATATGGATAAGATGGGGGACCTGGACCCATGGGTTTCTGACTCTGAAGCCAACTCTCTATTCATTATGCCACAGAAAGAATCTACTGTGATTCTTCCCATATGTAATTACTTCAATAGTTATGCTAGCTCATATAATTTTTTTCATATTTAATTGAATTATTAATTAGAATAATTGCTGGTAAAACAATTACTGAAGCAGAGTAGCTAGTGAGAGAGGGCTTTGACTCCAAGTCAGGAAGGTAGCATGAGAAAGATGGAAATATCTCTGACTCTAAAGTCAGAGAACCTAGGTGTAAATCTCAACTTTGATGCTTGCATGATTTTGGACAAGTCACCTAACATTCCTCCCCCTATAAAATGAAGGTTTGTGAGGCTCTATTCTATGATTCTAAGGGTTCAAGTCTAGCCTCTCACATAGCTCTTCAAAAGTGACTTAGCTTCTCAACACTCCAGGTTACTTTCATTTTTTTTTGCAAGGCAACGGGGATAAGTGATTTGCTCAAGGTCACACAGCTGAGTAATTATTAAGTGTCTGAGGCTGGATTTGAACTCAGGTCCTCCTGACTCCAGAGTTGGTGCTCTATCCACTGCCCCCCCCCCAGGTTACTTTCTAAGCTATGAGTTGCTGCTCTGAATTGGTGGAGGGAGTTCCCCTCACCAGGATTTCCATAGGACCAAATGGTATGGCCAAATGATCCCAATGCTCTTAATCAATCACAAAAAGGAGTTATTTTATCAAAATGGGCAACAGTTTGATAACAAAGTTCATCATCAAGCACAGAAATAATCAAGTCCCTTCCCTGAAGGTCTCCTCTGATGCTCAATTGGAGCACCAACTCACCCACTGCGGGGTGAGGCCAGGGTGGGGCAAGTCCTGACCCTTCCTCCCAACTTGAAAAGACTTCCAGTATGGACTTGGTGACCAGTAGTGTGTCAGTCCTCCAGTAGCCACCCCAACCAAGTTTATGGAGGTGCATCACCAGCTTGGCTGCTCTCGGTTGGGAAAGGGACAAAAGCACAGTCTCTTGGAATACTTTTCTTAACCAGATCAGTTGCTTTCACTGGTTGGAGGAACTTCCAGGTAAAGTGAGGTCTAGATTGGCACCTGCTGTGGAAATTACCATTTTAGAGAGTTAGTCTGAGAAGCAAAATGGCTTGCTCAAAGCATTGAAAAATCTACATATCCGGGAGGTATCAGAAACAGGATTTCAAGCCAGTTTTTCTGATTCCCAGGCCAATATTCTCAAGCCATTCTACTACTACTACTACTAATAATACTAGAAAAACTTCAGAAGATGATGTCCTAATAGCTTTATTAGTTTAAAAATGTCATTTTACATACTTAATAAATAGTTTGCAGAACATTAAATGCAAAAGAATTCCAACAGGATGGTGACTCGTCCTTGGACCATTTCTGGCTTGGGTCCACCAAAAAAGACAAGAATGAGCTTGGGATAATATAGTGTTTTGGGGGAAGCACCATGGAGTACCCCATGGTTTTAGAGCTTGCCTTGGAGCTGGGACAACCCGAATTCCATTGAGGAAGTTAGAGCTTTGAGTTCAGAAGTTGCAGGGGGTAAACCATAGGATCAGGGGTCAGGAAGACTTGAGTTCAAACTCTGCCTCAGACACTTAGTAGCTGCGTGACCCTGGGCAAGTCACTTCACCTCTCTGCCTCAGTTTGTTTCCCCATCTACAAAATGGAGATGAAAACCACAGCAACTATCTTCCAGGGTTGCTTTGAGAATCCCATGAAGTGCTTGGTGAACCTACTTGTGTCTCCCCCTCTAACACATGTGTCTGTGTGACCTTGGATAAGTCACTTAACTTTTCAGAGTCCTAGGCAAATCTCTAAGTCTATAGCTTCAGGGAAGGGCCCAGCTTGAATTGGTAGGAGCTTTCTCTTTGGAAGGTCCTTTTACCAATAAAATCACAGATCTGGTCTCTATCCCTATTCTTGTATAACCTTTAAACCATACATATCCCCGGAACATGAGGCAAGGGAAGTCCGTGAGGTTTCATCCTCCAACACAGGGGTTGTGAGGCCGAACAAGGGAACTCCCTGGTGATCTTTGGCCTCAGGAACTCCTGCTTGGCCATTTGGTCCTATGTAGAATGAAGAAAAAGGCAGCTTCTTCCTGGGAACTGGTTGTCTGAATTAGGCCAACACAAGTCACAGGCAGGTGAGGAAGCCTAAGAGCTGGGGTGACACCCACTGGGGGCAGGTGTGGCTTAGGACGGACACCTTCTTTCCTACAGCAGTGGGCTGGAAGGAGCTATTTGAGGAAGGCAAAGATGGGGAGGGGTAGGGATGGTGTTTCAGGTGTGGAAGAAGCTGAAATGGGGAAGGAAAGGAGACTGGAGTTGGGGAGCAGCAAAGGGAAAACAGTTGGGCTTTAGGGTGGGGGAAGGCCCATTAGCCAGAGAGAGAGAAATGCAGAATGAAGATTTTAAATGGATGTGGGGAACAATGAGCCCATGGGGGGAGGGGATGGAGGGAGATCAGGAAAATGTGGTTGTAGAAATGGAAGCTGATTGAAAGCTTTCAAGCCTGGAGGTGGAGGGGGGAAGGAGGGAGGAAGGGGGAAGAGAGGGCTGTGAAAGTCAAGAGCTGATTAATGCGCAGAGAGAGGTTTTAGCAGTGGGGAGAGGAAGGAGCGGATTTCAGAGGCATGGGAGAAGAAGATACAGGATTTGGGCAACAGCTTGGAAGGGGGGCGGGGAGGTGTTCCAACTTCAGACCTCAAGATTCTGTGTTGGATGGAGACTAGTCCCTTGCAGATATGCCAGAAGACAGGGAAGAATCAGACATTCAGAAATTATTCCAACTGGTCCCCATTTGTTCGGACCCCAAGGTGAAACTGCCTCCCCTCCCCCCAAAAAAGACCCTAGATGGAGGCCCTTGGTCCTGGTTGACTTGGCAGGATTTCGAAGGGCTCAAGCTATAGCTCCTTTGCACTTCTACCCCATTCATACTTGACTCCCATTCTTACGGTTTCCAAAGTAATTCGTCCAGTGCAACTACCCGCTAGTGAAGCAGCTAGGGTCAGTATTATTAACCCATTTCACAGATGGGGAACCTGAGTCCCAGAGAGCCAAAGTGTCTTATATGAAGTTACACATAACTAAATTTCAGAGTTAGCGTTCTAAATCTGCTCTTTTGGCCCTCATCCGGTGCCTTTTCCTAAATCATCACTCGGTCTCTCAATGTTTTCTGAAATAATACAAGCTGCTTAGCGTTGAATGGAAGATGGAGCATGGAGCAAGAGATCCTGGAACCATTCATGGAACGCTTAATGGACAGGGAGATGAATCAGAAAGGAGTCTGAGTAGAGAATAGGTCAGCTGTATAGAAATCAGGTGAGCCTAGAATCAGAAAGACTCATCTTTTTTTTTTTTTGGTTTTTTTGCAAGGCAGTGGGGTTAAGTGGCTTGCCCAAGGCCACAGGGTTAGGTAATTATTAAGTGTCTGAGGACAGATTTGAACCCAGGTACTCCTGACTCCAGGGCCGGTGCTCTATCCACTGTGCCACCTAGCCGCCCCCTAGACTCATCTTTCTGACTTCAAATCTGGTCTCAGACACTTCCTAGCTGTGTGACCCTGGGTAAATCACTTAACCCTGCTTGCCTCAGTTTCCTTGTCTGTAAAATGAGCTAGAGAAAGAAATGGCAAACCATGCTAGTATCCTTGCCAAGAACATGGTGTCATGAAGAGTTGGAAATGACTGGACAACAAAAACCTCCCCAGGGAGGTCCGAAATGTAAGGGGAGAAGAGGACAGAGCCATGGAAAACTCCAAGGAGGAAGAGAGAAAAGCTCTGTAGTGTCAGAGGGAAGGGAGAAGGGGAGAGGGAGGGGGTTGGATGTGGCTAAGAGGAGGAGATCTTGGCAAGCTTGGTTCCTGTAGAGAGGAGAGGGTGGCAGCCAGATGGGAGGGGGGCGAGGAGAACGCAGGAGGACAGGAAGTGGAGGCTGGGAATTGAGGTTCTCCCCACCCAAACTTCTCCGACCAGACTTCAGGGAACTGGGATTTCTTGGGGGGGGGGGGGACTGTCTTCTCTGAAAGAAGAGTTAGGGCTGGCCACTGGGAATCCCTGCCCTTCGCCAGGGACCACCCCTCTTATCTTGCCTGGGGGAGGCTCATTGACTCTTTGTCTTTGTTTCTGTAAGTTCATTGACTCTTCCGGGAGAACCTCCAATCTAGCTCTTGAAGGCCCAGAGCTTTCTACTGCCCCTCCGGATGTGCCTCTAATAACAGCTGTGCCCCCAAGGGATCCTCCAGGCTCACCCAGAGCATAAATTAGGATCATAGATTTCTGGAAAAATCCCTCTCATTTTATAAACAAGGAAGCTAAGGAACTGTCAAGTGACCTGCACCAGGAGGATTTGAACACAGGTCATCTGACTCCAAAGCCAGTGTTCTTATCACTATCCTGTTACTTCCTGCCTTTCTCTGATCCAGATACACACAAACACTTCTCTGGGATGCTGGAAAAAACCCCAAGTCCCTTTTCTCTTCCCAAGACTGGTCCCCAGTGAAAGGTGTGTTAAGTGGCAGATAGAGGATGGAGTCAAATATGGAACTGGGAGTCAGGAGAGAGTTGGATTCGAATCCCAGCTTTGGCATGAACCAACTAATATCACCCTAGGGTGATTTATCCTAAATGACCCTCAAAAATCATCCTTGCTCTGTCTACCTCTGTCTGTGAGGAATTGCCTTCTCAGCCTTAAAGCCTAATACAAATGTGAATTCTAGATATCCATCCATACATAATGCCTTACATATGATATATATGTCTGCATACATCTACATATATTAGCTGGCATTTATAGAGCTCTTCAAAGTTTGCAAAGCTCTTTACATTGATGATCTCATTTAGTCCTAATCATAACCCTCTGAAGCAGACGCTATTATTATCTTCATTGCACACGTAAAGAAACTGAGGCTGAGAGAGGTGAAATGTCTTGCCCAGGGTCCTGCATCTAGTCATGCACTGGATCTGGAGTCAGGAAGACGGGAGCTCAAATTGACCTCAGATTTGTACTAGCTCTGTGACCTTGGGCAAGTCACTTCGTCTCTGCCTCAGTCTCTTCAGCTGTAAAATGGGAATAATAGCACCTGCCTCACAAGGTTAGTGTAAGCTCAAGGAGAAGTGCCTGGCACCCATTGGGCACTATGGCTACACTAGCTACCATCATCATCATCCCAGAACTCAGATCTGTCCTGCCTCCTGGTCCAGCACACTCCCCCGCCCCAGGCAGATATGTGTGAGCACACAGGCAGAATGAGAGAGCTTCCACCGGATGCAGTTAGACAAAGCCTGAGGTCTGAATAATGGGAATAAGCTTCAGCATCCTTGGACCTTGTGAGTGCATCTCAAGACAGTGAGGTAGAGGAGACGGGGGATAAGGTGCTGAACCTGGGGAGTCAGGAGCAGCTGCCTTCCTGTCCCACTGCAGACCCTTACTGAGTGTCCCTGGAGAACTTCATCTCCCTTTGCCTCGGTGAAAAAGGAGTTGCTGGGGCGTCTAGGTGGCACAGTGGATAGAGCACCAGCCCTGGAGTCAGGAGGACCTGAGTTCAAATCCAGCCTCAGACACTTAATAATGACCTAGCTGTGTGGCCTTGGGCAAGTCACTTGACCCCATTGCCTTGCAAAAAAAAAGAAAAAGAAAAGAAAAAGGAGTTGCTTTCAAAAGTCTCTGAGAACCTTCCAGTACCTCAAAGCTACACCCTTCTGATTAAATGGGCAAATGGACAGTTCTTGGATGGAGATAAATCAGCCCCTCCCGACTCCCTCCAGGCTCCTCATCTCCAGGGAAGAGATCCTCTTGAGATACCGTAGCTTCTTGGGGCTCCTTCCCACCCCTGTTCTCTGGAAAAAGAGTTATCGCATGACCAGAAGGTGAGAAGCCAAGAGGATCAGAGGATTTAGGGCAGAGGGCCCTTAGAGATTATATTGCCTGACCTCCTTTCCCTTATAAATAAGAAAACTAAGGTCCAGAGAAATGAAGTAACCTGCCCCAGGCTGATGCAGGGAGCAAGGGATAAAGCTACCATTCAAACTCCCGCATCTCTAAGGCCAAACCCACTGAAATGCATCATCTAACCATTTTTCCGATGGGGAAACTGAAGCTAACTAAGTTGGGTGAGGTCACAAAGGAGGAGTTGAGGCTTGCGACCTTTAGCAAGGTGGCTGGGATGATGCAGCAAGGGGCTTGATTACCTTATCCACACCTGTCATTTTTCACTGGAGTACAGAGGTCCAAAGAGTTAAAGTGACTTTTGCCCTTTACATACAGTGCAGGCACATCCTTGACTGAATCTGACTACAAAGCCATCATTCTTTGCACTGTACCAGTCTTACTTTGGGATATTTATTTGTTTGTTTGTTTTTGCAAAGGAGTAGGGTTAAGTGAAGTCACAAGGTCACAAAGCTAGGTCATTATGAAGTGTCTGAGGCTGGATTTGAACTCAGGTCCTCCTGATTCCAGGGCCGGTGCTCTATCCACTGCACCCCCCAGCTGAACTGGTTTTGAGCCTCCAGGAGCTATTTCCCAGTTTTAGGATTCTGCTACCCCCCCCCCCCCACCTTTTGGCCTGTCTGAAAAGGACTTCCCCATTATATCTCCTGCACCCACTCTTTTTCTCTCCCATCTCCTGCCACCCCAGGATGATCTGTTTGCTGACTTGGCCAACCTGAGTCACCTCTTCCTTCATGGAAATCGCCTCCGACTCCTCACAGAACACGTCTTTAGGGGTCTGGCCGGCCTAGATCGGCTGCTGCTGCATGGAAACCGACTGCAGGGTGTCCACCGAGCAGCCTTCAGGGGCCTGGCCCGCCTTACCATCCTCTACCTATTCAACAACAGCTTGGCATCCCTGCCAGGAGAGGCACTGGCCGACCTCCCTGCCCTGGAGTTTCTGAGGCTGAATGACAATCCTTGGGCATGTGACTGCCGTGCCCGACCTCTCTGGGCTTGGTTTCAGAGGGCCCGGGTCTCCAGCTCAGATGTCACCTGTGCCACCCCTCCTGAGCGCCAGGGCCGTGACCTGCGGGCCCTCCGGGAATCTGACTTTGAGGCCTGTCCCCCTGCTACTCCAACTCGACCAGGTGGCCGTGCCCGTGGCAACAGTTCCTCCAACCACCTTTATGGGGTGGGAGAAGTTGGGGGAGCACCCCCTGTGGATCCCTCTACCTTGTACCGGGACTTGCCGGCTGAAGACCCCAGGGGACCCCAAGGTGGCGACACGCCCACTGAAGAAGACTATTGGGGCGGTTATGGGGGTGAGGACCGGAGGAGGGGAGAGGTGTGCCCTGGCCCAGCCTGCTCCACCTCACTGGACTCTGGCGGCCCTTCCCAACACCGTGGTCTGCCCACCCCGTTGTTCTGCCTCTTGTTGCTGGTCCCCTATGGCCCCTGATGGGCAGGTGGGCACTTGAGAGGGTAATGAGTGGGAGGAGGGCAGCCAAGGATGGAGGTCAAGAGGGAATATTGGTCTGGATGACCTCCTGCCTCCATCCCTTCTGAGATTACTACCTTCCCTTCTGCTGCTACCTTCGCACTGACTCATTTCCTGTCCCCACCCCCTTTCAGGACACTCTTCCAAGGGACAGGTTCATTCTTCCATTTCCTACTCTCCTCCCCAGAATGCTTAACACGGGCATTCCTCCTCAGTCTTCACCCCCTAGCCCCAGCCATTAGCTCCTCCCTTCTTCCCAAGGATGGGATTAGGCTTTTCACAAATCCACCTTCAGCCCCTTCGGGGCCTGAATAATTCTTAAGGGAGGGAATACTTAGTTTTCAGAGCTGTCTCCATCAACTGGATGTATCCAGTAGATGAGAGCTCCCAATATAACCACAAGTCGGACAAAGACCTGCTCTGCATCCCCATCCAGGAACACTATGGGTAGTCCCCCAAAGAAGGCCATTCTAATCCTGTTAAGGGATAACTCCTAAGGCCCCAGCTTTTCCTGACCCTCCCCAAACCTCTGAGAAGGAAGGAAAATGTTCCTCATCCATCTCTCCTGGACATTTTTGGGGGTGAGGGGCCCCCTGGAGACCTTTCTTCTCCGCCATGCCCCCATGCGGCAAAGTACAAAAAATTGTTTGAAAAAAATTTATTAAAAAAATTATATTATTTTAGATATGTCTATGGGACTCTTTCACTTTCAGTCCCCCAGGAGTAGTCTGTCATAGTTCCCTGAATTCTAACTGAGCTACAAAGATCTTTCTAGATTATCTCCTCTCACCCTTTCATTTTATGGATGCGGAAACTGGCCAATAGAGGCAAAGTGATTTAGACAAGTTCTCACAACTGGTAAAGGACCCAAAACCCAAGGTCTTCTAAGAATCTGCAGCTATTGTAAAGACCACCTGAGATGTAGGGACACATATGTGGCATCTAGGCCAGGACTGAACCTAGGCTCTAACTTTAGAATCCTTCCAAGTTAGAAAAGCAACTTCCACTACGTCAGGAAGACTTAGAGAACAGGAAGAAAATCTTTAATATTGAGTGGCTAGGTGGCGTAGTGGATAAAGCACCGGCCCTGGAGTCAGGAGGACCTGGGTTCAAATCTGATCTCAGACACTTAATAATTACCTAGCCGTGTGGCCTTGGGTAAGCCACTTAACCCAGTTTGCCTTGCAAAAACCTAAAAAAAAGAAAACTCTTTAGTATCCAGACATTAAACTTGGTTGGTGACTGAGGAGCTGGTGCCCACAAAATGGTTGGAGCTGAGACCATGAGAGATAAATTTATTTTCCAACTCGGAGGGGGAGGAGGGGAGTCAGAGTACCTCTTCCAGCCTATGAGAAACTTTCTCCTTAAAATACTACTCCTTTTTTGGTTGATTGAAGTAGGCAAAGTCTTACATCAGACCATGACACCTACTACCAGTCAATAGTTAAGAAACTGTTTTCAACATCTACCTTGTGCCAGGTACCTTATTAGACAGGCACTGACAAGACAAAAACAAAAGTGAAGTCATGTTGTCTGTCTTCAGGGAACTTGTATTCTATCAAGGAGGTAAGGCTGAGGAAGATAGCTTGGCTGAGAATAATCTCTATCACTATATATATATATATATATATATATATATCTATGGAGGGGGGAATAGAGGAATGCCACCCTTGTGCTTCTCATCATTTCGTTCAAAAATGAACTATGCATGTATTAAGCTCTTACTGTATACCAGACAATATGTGGCAATGAGATTATGAAGCTAAAATTTAACATTTCCTTCCCCTCAAGGAAATGACATTTGATTATGGGGGAAATCCAGATACATAGGTAAGTAAGAACTACATAAATGGAAAATAAATGCACAAATATTTTAGAGTTGGGGACCACAGCTGAAAGGATCTGGCAAGTCTTCTTCAGTTGATGCATGAAGAGATCAAGAGGTTCCCAGAAACTAAAGTGAGGAAGGAGAACAGCCCAGGCATAGGGGATGACTTACATGGAAGCCCATGTACAGGGAACAGCAAATCGGTCACTTTGGCTCAAACACAGGGTGTCTCTAAGGGTAAAGGGAGTATATCAACCTGGAAAGATAGGATGGACTCAGGTGATTGACAACTTCCAATGACAACCAAGAGGCCTCCATATTTCATCCTAAACACAAGAAGCCACTGAAACTTCTGGAACCCAATGATGGGTGAGCCCTATACTTTAGGGTTGTTCATTTGGGGGAAGGATTGCATAAGAGAGAGCCTGGTGATGGGGAAAAGTTTGGAGATTATTGCAAAGATTAGGCCATGATTAGGCTTTCCTGTAGAGTGGGTATTACTACAAGACAGATCACATTAGACAACCTATTAGCTGAACAGGTTTGACCAAGACTTCTTAACCTTCCCTGTGGCCATCAACCTGGTAAAGCTTATGGACCTCTTCAAAGAATCATTTTTTAAAAACATTAAGTAAAATATATAGGATTGCAAAAGGATCCAATTATATTGAAATAATGATTAAAATAGTTTTAAAACACAAATTACTGGACTCCAGTTAAAATCCCTTGGAAGAAGAGAACAATAAGAGTGGCAAAAGGACCCTAGAGCTTCCTTCTTTCGAGATTAAGGGTTATAAAGTGGTTCACATTTGGACAAGGACCCAGGCTTCCTCTTGTTCTGGAATTTATGATTACCTTTTGGGTTCATGAACAAGAAATGTGAGATTTGGGGGTGTCAGGGTGTGTACTATTAGGGCCATCATTGGAAAGATTAGGACAAGAAATCTCACCCTATGACAAAGAAGGGGAACTGGGGTTGAGAGCTGTCTTGGTCAGGAAGGCAAATACCTTAAGCCTGAAGGCAGGGTTAAGATTAAGGTTAGGGACAGTCTATCTTTAAGGGCTGATTTTGGTTTGAGGGACAGTATCTCACAGATGGCATGGAAGTGGTCATTGTTCTGTCTGGCCCTATCTGAAAAGGTTAATAATATGACTCTAGGTAAGGATTGTGTTGCTTAATTCTGAGAAGCTTCTCTCCAGGCCCTCCACAGGAGATAAGAAGTCTTGGACCCCAACCCTCTTTAAGACTGGATCTTAAGGTCTGAAGAAGCTGTGACTTATGTGACATTGGATAAGAGAATAGTTGTCCTTGCTGCTGTTGTTTTCATTCCCTATATCTTGCAAATAAATTGGATTAAAGTGAGGGAGGGCTATGCAAAGTCACCAGCCTCACTTTCCCCTCCAGAATCATCTGGAGTCAGATATGGATCTGGATGGCCAGAGATGGCCTCAGATGCAGTGAAAGTTCAAAACTTTCACTTGGGAATTGGAGGAGGGGGTGTTTGAAAGAATGGAAGTTAGATATTCTGAATGATGGAGCTAAAAGGAGGATTAGGGGCTTTATAGCCCTGGGTTAATGTGGATTGTGCTGCAAGGCAGTGGGATTAGAATTTAGCTAAATGGAGGTTAAATATCTAAATTGATGGGGTTGGGGGCCAAGGTTGAGATAAGAATGGTGGGTAGAGATAATGTAGGGAACTAGGGATGAGAGAAGCTTACACTTGGGAAAGCCCAGGGTTGAGGACTAGGTCAGGTTTGCTCACTAGCTCAGATTTTCATGATTTAGAGACTCTCCCTTGGACTACTCACTGGAACACACAGTGCTATGTGGAACAGAGACCCCAGAATGTTAGGGCTGGAAAGGATCTTGGAACGTAGACTATGAGAGATGGGAGAGTCTTCTAAGGTAGAACCCAGAATGTTAGAGCTGAAAGGAACTTTAGAACTTGGCCCATTAGAGATGGAAAGGGACTTTTTAAAAAAAGAGAGCCCCGACTGTCAGGTCTAGATGGACACCTTGAAGATGGAACATTGATTATTGGGGATAGAAAGGACTTGGAAATAAAGAACCGGGCCAGCTAGGTGGATGGAGGAGCAGCTCTTGAGTCAGGAAGATCTGAGTTCAAATCCTGCCTCAAATCCTTAATAATTGCCTAGCTGTGTGACCTTGGGCTTGTCACTTAATCCCATTGCCTTAAATAAATAAAAATTAAAAAAAGAAATAAAGAACCTTCAATATTAGCCCTGGATGGAAACTTAGAAAGATGTTAGAAGTGATTATTTTGTCTGATCCCTATATAAATGATAGAGAAATTGGGGTACAAGAAGGGGGATAGTATATCCAATGTCACACAGTGAGTTGGAGGTGGAAAAACCGGGTCATCTGACTGCCCCTCCAGGCTTTCACTAAAAAGGTTGCCTTTGGGTCCTAGCTAAGGTTGTGTGCTTTGCTTTAGGGCAGGCAGGTGGTGAATGGGAATGAAGCCTGCACCTGGGACCATGGACAGTGCAGATATTTGGAGAGGGAGGGCTCAAGATAGACATTGGTAGGTATGAAGTTGCACCATGGACCAGGAGAGAGCAATATTTGGGAGAGGAAGAGTTGGAGATAGGTAGGTATGAGGTTGGTGGACCGCACCATGGACTAGGGGAGAGCAGGTATTTGGGAGGGGGAGAGCTCAAGATGGAGATGGGTGGGTATGAGGTTGGGGGGGTGCACTATGCACCAGGGGAGGGAGGGCAGGTATTTGGGGAGGGAGGACTCAAGATGGAGATGGGTAGGTATGGGGTTGGTGGGCTGTACCATGGACCAGGGGAGGGCAGGTGCTGGTAAATCACAGCCAGCCTTTCCAGGCCATGTAATTATCCTTGTGAAAAATTCATGGGCCTTCAGTCCAGATGCTATTTCAGAACAGCCGTGAGAGCAAGATGAGTGAGCAAGACAGTTTTCAGGAAGGAGGCTGTAGGCATTGGCTCCCCAGCCCACCCCCACACAATCAGCACAGACGGACACATAGACACCCCTCATGGGCTGTGACACGTACCCCCAAATAGAAGCTGACCCACAGCATGTGGGCAAGCCCATAGATCTCCACCAAGGTGTAAAAGAGACAAGCATCCCCCAAATCCCACACATGCCCACCCCCACGAGCTGCTCTCATAGACAAGCAGAGACCACACCCAAAGCTAGTGCACCCACATCTATGCTCAAAGCTACAATGGGAACACAGGGACTCTCCGCTTCCTAGTCCCACCCATATCCTCACCCCCACCCCTGTGGAAGACTCACAGTCACAGCTTTCATTAAGGAAGCATGCATTTAACATAGAGCTCATCTCCATCAGTCTCTTCCCCTCCCCTCCCTCCATTTACAACTGAGGAAAGTGAGGTGCAGAGAGGGGAAGTCTCCAAGATTAATAGAGATGAATCTGGACACTAGGCCTTGCAATGCCAAGACCAGTTCTTTCAGCAGAGTAAAATCCCCGCCACACACACACACACACATTTGCTCCAAGGCTTTCACCACCGTGATCCAGGACCTTTGCTGGTCTCTTTGCTTCCTCTGCAGACTCCCATCTCCAGTTCATCACTATTCATTAATTCTCTCATCTATCCATTGATCAACATTTGGTATTGTGGGTGTTCAGAGCATTGTCCTAAGCCATGGGGGAGCAGTCAATGTTTCAAGGCGTTCCCAGTCAAGTTAGGGGGTGAGACACAGAAACAAATAACTCTAATAACCAGATTAATCTTTTTTTTCCCATTAAAACAAAAATGTAATTCCTCTTGTATCAAAATAATTTCAGGTTACACCCTTATAGTTCCCCCTACCTCAGAGCAGGGTTGTTTTTTTTTTTTGTAAAAAAAGGGTGGAAAAAATCAGTTAAGGGAAACAGTCACATTGATACCATTAGACAATACACTCATCACTCCATACTCATGCTCCCCCACGTTTCTAATGAAAGGGGGATGGGATAAGCATTTATTAAGCTCTTATTGCATACCAGACACTATGCTGGACAGTTTACAAATATCTCATTTGATCTTCACAACAATCCTGGGAAGCCGGAGCTGTTATTATCTCCATTTTACAATTCAGGAACTGAGGCAGACAAAGGGTAAGTGACTGGCCTACAGTTAGTTACACAGCTACTGGACTGTAATTCCGGCCTTGCTGACTCCAGGTCCAGGACTCTAGCCAGAGCACCACCTAGTTGCCAAAGGCGGAATAGGCTAGTAGCATATTTCTCCAACTCTTTCTAGGAGCATCAGTCGCCGAATTTTAAGTCATTTTCATTGTCACTTAAGAAATGACAATGATTCCCTTTTATTTACATCTAGAATCCAAACTTACCCTAGCATTCAAGGTCATAATACCATCTGCCTTTCTGCCCTTATTTCCCATGGCAAAACTACACATGCTTGGGTTTAGCCCAAATGTCCCATAAATACCACCAATTTTCACCCTTCTCTAAAAAGTCCAACTAAGTCCCCAACTAGCCTCTCACCCTGGGACTTCAAATCCACAGAATCTGTGGCCCCACATACACACACACACACACACATGCCTGAGTAGGGTTCCCTAACTTCTCCACTGCAGTCCCAAGAATTCAGATTCCTGTCCTTTACACCGACACAATTAGGTGAGCATCTGTCAGAGACATCCAGGACATAAGAAGTCAGAGAGACATAAATCAGCTTAGCGGGTTGAGCTTTTCAATCAAGCCTTATAGAGGCTATTAGGCCCCCACACAGAGAGGAGTTCCTCCTTTAGCCTGTTTCCTGGGATTCTTGCTCCCAGAAAAGAGTTAAATGGCTGTTCCACCCCTCCCCAACTCTGCAAGTCTTCAGGCAGATAGAGTCTCAAAACAACTGAAACATATTACTACCCACTTTACAGATATGGGAACAACGAGGGTTTTTGTGAAAAAGTGAAGAAATGACATACATCATAAAGACTCAACACACACACACATACACCACACACACATACACACACACCACACACCATACACACACCACACACATACTACACACACGCCACACACCACACACATCACCCACACACCCACACACCACACACACACACACACACACACACACACACATACATTCTTTCCTTACTCAAAGTCCAAAGGCAGGAAGGGCTGGGGGTAATCAGTTTATCAATGGAGGAAAGTTCATGCTTCTACTTTGAAAGGTGATACTTTAGGAACAGCACAGGTGGTGGCCCTGGGGCTAGGCTGGGGTTATCTTTCCACATAAATGTTTCATGCTTCCACCAGACCTGTCAGATGTTCCAGAAACCTGAGCTCTGTTCTGGGTCTTTGTATAGATATGACCTTTGATACCTGGGGGAGGGAGGGGAAGAGAGAAGAAAGGGCATAGGGAAGAGCCCCAAAGGACAAGAAGATATTTGACCAGGGCCATGTTGGGTAATTTGTACTTTGGGAAAGGGAGATATATATATATATATATATATATATATATATATATATATATA